>NC_133156.1:30293342-30552392 GCF_040802235.1 Manis javanica | reverse complement strand
ATCACACGCCCAGTAAGCTTAATTCGTTTCCTGAGCTGCCCTTGCATAAAGGAAGGGAAGTGCGCGATGTGAACCCAGTACTCTCCCTCTCTGTAAACTGTGGTCTTAGCCACTACATGTACTTCACTGCTGTTGAAAAGACATTTTTATATTTGATACTGATCACAATATTCAGGGCTGAAAGCATTGACAAGATGACGTTAGGGCAGTTTGATGGAAAAAGCCACTGCATATACCCAGTGTCTACCTGTCAAAAAATTACCCATACGAAATCTTTTCAGTGATTCCCTTCTTCAATATGAATTCAGAGGAGAGAGTTTTCGCTGAGATATCAAGTGCAGTAAGTCTGAACAGCAGTTGTACAAACTGCGTTTTTACACCCCTCAACTCTAAGAAGGAGACCTGCAAAACAGTTTTATGCTCACCAGCTCGGGGTGCTTTTGACTATATTTCAAGCGTTCAATCCATTATCCTTTTTCTGTCCACGCGTAATTTGTAGACAGTTTTGTTTTATTCAGCTAGGAAAATCTACATTTGTGAAAAAACGGACAGATTATTTTTGTGTCCGAAATTCACCGGACAAATATCATTGCTTATAGTTTTCCTTTTGCCATTAATAAGAGAATAATTTCTATGCGTGCTTCATGTATTGGGACGTCTTCTGACTCCAGGATTTCATAGAATAACAAATGGATTGTTGGGGGATATCTGAAGCTTCTATGAACAGTTTAATTCACTGAACATTCAGAACAATTGTGGGTGAGAAAAAGAAATATATCTTCCTCAATAAACTTTTCTGTTGAAAAAGGAAATGCAATTTATATCATTTGATTCCTATGCATTATGTCGTTCAGTAATTACAGAGAAAAATGAATTTGTTCTTTTTCTCGTAATCTCTGAGGCTTAGAGAGAACATGTTTCTTCAAAATAATCTTTCCTAAGATTTAAAAAAGCAGGTAAATACAAAAATGATGAATTAAAGGAGAGCCAGGGTGACAAATCGAGCTTATGATACCGTTATAATCCTCCTTTTTACAGTAACTAATTCAAATCTCTAGCAGCAACACATTCATTTCCATTTACACTAAAGTGAGAGAGGAAAAACGTGGTTTCTGGAAACACATAAAACAGCATAAGGCTAGTGTATTATGGGACTCAGCCTGCTCAATGCGTGCGTATTTAAGCAGCGAGAGCTGGTCACTCTCCGGAAGGAGCTCAAAACGAATACAATGCTAGATGATAGCCCCAAGTAGTATGTGCAGCCACAGGAAAAGCATCCAAGTAAAAAAAATCTTCCAAAACAATTTTCAAATTGCTTTAAACTTCTTTTTTGGGACAGTATGATTTTGGTGTGAAGGTAAAGGAATCTGATAAAATGACTCTTTTTCCTTACAATTATCTTAAAGTAGTATGCAGCCTGAAACTCCCTGGGCACGTCTGCAGCGAGAGGCAGCAGTCCCGAGTGCCCTTTATGCTGTGCCACCAGGCCCGAAATCATGGCATAGGAACACCTCACACAACGGGTGCCGTGGATACCAGAACTGCTCTTGCTGCCATCACGGATGAATGAGGCACCCGACATTCCAAGAGCCATGCTTTGTCCGAGGCATTTTCAATGCATTATTTACTTGAATCCTCATAATCATTTTGTCAAGGAAGGTGGGTTTTACTCTCCCTATATTACCATGGAGGGTATCACACGCCCAGTAAGCTTAATTCGTTTCCTGAGCTGCCCTTGCATTAAGGAACGGAACTGCGCGATGTGAACCCAGTACTCTCCCTCTCTGTAACCTGTGGTCTTAGCCACTACATGTACTTCACTGCTGTTGAAAAGACATTTTTATATTTGATACTGATCACAATATTCAGGACTGAAAGCATAGTCATGATGACGTTATGGCAGGTTTGTGGACAAAGCCAATGCATATACCCGGTGTCTACAAGTCAAAAAATTACTAATACGAAATCTGTTCAGTGATTCCCTTCTTCAATATGAATTCAGAGGAGAGAGTTTTTGCTGAGATGTCAAATGCAGGCAGTTTGAACAGCAGTTGTACTTACTGCGTTTTTACACCCTACAACTCTAAGAAGGAAACCTGCAAAACAGTTTTATGCTCACCAGCTTGGGGTGCTTTTGATTAAATTTCTAGCGTTCAATCCATTAACCTTTTTTGTCCACGCGTAATTTGTACACAGTTTTGTTTTATTCAGCTAGGAAAATCTACATTTGTCAAAAAACGGACAGATGATTTTGGTGTCCAAAATTCACCGGACAAATATCATTGTTTATAATTTTCATTTGGCATTAATAAAAGAATAATTTCTATGTGCGTTTCGTGAATTGGGACGTCTTCTGACTCCAGGGTTTCATAGAATGACAAATGGATTGTTGGGGGAAATCTGAAGGTTGTATTAAAAGTTTAATTCACTGAACATTCAGAACAATTGTGGGTGAGACAAAGAAATATATCTTCCTCAATAAACTTTTCTTTTGAAAAAGGAAAAACAAATTATATCATTTGAATAATATGCTTTATGTCGTTCAGTAATTACACGGAAAAAGGAATTTGTTCATTTTCTCTTAATCTCTAAGGCTTAGAGAGTACATGTTTCTTGTATATAATCTTTCCTAACATTTAAAGAAGCAGTTAAATAGAAGAATGATGAATGAAAGGAGAGCCATGGTGACAAATCGAGCTTTTGATACCGTTATAATCCTCCTTTTTACAGAAACTCATTCAAATCTTTAGCAGCAACACATTCATTTCCATATATACTAAAATGAGAGAGGGAAAACGTGGTTTCTGGAAACACATAAAACAGCATAAGGCTAGTGTATTATGGGACTCAGCCTGCTTAATGCGCATTTAAGCAGCGAGAGCTGGTCACTCTCCGGAAGGACCTCAAAACGAATACAATGCTACACGACTTTATTGATAGCCCCAAGTAGTATGTCCAGCCACAGGAAAAGCATCCCAGTAAATTAAATCTTCCAAAACAATTTTCAAATTGCTGTAAACTTCTTTTTGTGGATAGTATGCCTTTGGTGTGAAGGTTAAGGAAACTGATAAAACGTCTCTTTTTCCTTAAAATTACCTTAAAGTAGTATGCAGCCTGAAACTCTCTGGGCAATTCTGCAGCGAGAGGCAGCAGTCCTGAGTTCCCTTTATGCTCTGGCACCAGGCCCGAAATCATGGCATAGGAACACCTCACACAGCGAGTGCCATGGATACAAGAACTGCTCTTGCTGCCATCACGGATGACTGATGCACCCGATATTCCAAGCGCCCTGCTTTGTCCGAGGCATTTTCAGTGCATTATTTACTTTAATCCTCATAATCATTTTGTCAAGGAAGGTGGGTTTTATTCTCCCTATACAACCATGGAGGGAATCACACGCCCAGTAAGCTTAATTCGTTTCCTGAGCTGCCCTTGCATTAAGGAAGGGAAGTGCGCGATGTGAACCCAGTACTCTCCCTCTCTGTAAACTGTGGTCTTAGCCACTACATGTACTTCACTGCTGTTGAAAAGACATTTTTATATTTGATACTGATCACAATATTCAGGGCTGAAAGCATTGACAAGATGACGTTAGGGCGGTTTGATGGAAAAAGCCACTGGATATACCCAGTGTCTACCTGTCAAAAAATTACCCATACGAAATCTTTTCAGTGATTCCCTTCTTCAATATGAATTCAGAGGAGAGAGTTTTCGCTGAGATATCAAGTGCAGTAAGTCTGAACAGCAGTTGTACAAACTGCGTTTTTACACCCCTCAACTCTAAGAAGGAGACCTGCAAAACAGTTTTATGCTCACCAGCTCGGGGTGCTTTTGACTATATTTCAAGCGTTCAATCCATTATCCTTTTTCTGTCCACGCGTAGTTTGTAGACAGTTTTGTTTTATTCAGCTAGGAAAATCTACATTTGTGAAAAAACGGACAGATTATTTTTGTGTCCGAAATTCACCGGACAAATATCATTGCTTATAGTTTTCCTTTTGCCATTAATAAGAGAATAATTTCTATGCGTGCTTCATGTATTGGGGCGTCTTCTGACTCCAGGATTTCATAGAATAACAAATGGATTGTTGGGGGATATCTGAAGCTTCTATGAACAGTTTAATTCACTGAACATTCAGAACCATTGTGGGTGAGAAAAAGAAATATATCTTCCTCAATAAACTTTTCTGTTGAAAAAGGAAATGCAATTTATATCATTTGATTCCTATGCATTATGTCGTTCAGTAATTACAGAGAAAAATGAATTTGTTCTTTTTCTCGTAATCTCTAAGGCTTAGAGAGTACATGTTTCTTCAAAATAATCTTTCCTAAGATTTAAAAAAGCAGGTAAATACAAAAATGATGAATTAAAGGAGAGCCAGGGTGACAAATCGAGCTTATGATACCGTTATAATCCTCCTTTTTACAGTAACTAATTCAAATCTTTAGCAGCAACACATTCATTTCCGTTTACACTAAAGTGAGAGAGGAAAAACGTGGTTTCTGGAAACACATAAAACAGCATAAGGCTAGTGTATTATGGGACTCAGCCTGCTCTATGCGTGCGTATTTAAGCAGCGAGAGCTGGTCACTCTCCGGAAGGAACTCAAAACGAATACAATGCTAGATGATAGCCCCAAGTAGTGTGTGCAGCCACAGGAAAAGCATCCAAGTAAAAAAAATCTCCCAAAACAATTTTCAAATTGCTTTAAACTTCTTTTTTGGGACAGTGTGATTTTGGTGTGAAGGTAAAGGAATCTGATAAAATGAGTCTTTTTCCTTAAAATTATCTTAAAGTAGTATGCAGCCTGAAACTCCCTGGGCACGTCTGCAGCGAGAGGCAGCAGTCCCGAGTGCCCTTTATGCTGTGCCACCAGGCCCGAAATCATGGCATAGGAACACCTCACACAACGGGTGCCGTGGATACCAGAACTGCTCTTGCTGCCATCACGGATGAATGAGGCACCCGACATTCCAAGAGCCATGCTTTGTCCGAGGCATTTTCAATGCATTATTTACTTGAATCCTCATAATCATTTTGTCAAGGAAGCTGGGTTTTACTCTCCCTATATTACCATGGAGGGTATCACACGCCCAGTAAGCTTAATTCGTTTCCTGAGCTGCCCTTGCATTAAGGAACGGAACTGCGCGATGTGAACCCAGTACTCTCCCTCTCTGTAACCTGTGGTCTTAGCCACTACATGTACTTCACTGCTGTTGAAAAGACATTTTTATATTTGATACTGATCACAATATTCAGGACTGAAAGCATAGTCATGATGACGTTATGGCAGGTTTGTGGACAAAGCCAATGCATATACCCGGTGTCTACAAGTCAAAAAATTACTAATACGAAATCTGTTCAGTGATTCCCTTCTTCAATATGAATTCAGAGGAGAGAGTTTTTGCTGAGATGTCAAATGCAGGCAGTTTGAACAGCAGTTGTACTTACTGCGTTTTTACACCCTACAACTCTAAGAAGGAAACCTGCAAAACAGTTTTATGCTCACCAGCTTGGGGTGCTTTTGATTAAATTTCAAGCGTTCAATCCAGTAACCTTTTTTGTCCACGCGTAATTTGTACACAGTTTTGTTTTATTCAGCTAGGAAAATCTACATTTGTCAAAAAACGGACAGATGATTTTGGTGTCCAAAATTCACCGGACAAATATCATTGTTTATAATTTTCATTTGGCATTAATAAAAGAATAATTTCTATGTGCGTTTCGTGAATTGGGACGTCTTCTGACTCCAGGGTTTCATAGAATGACAAATGGATTGTTTGGGGAAATCTGAAGCTTGTATTAAAAGTTTAATTCACTGAACATTCAGAACAATTGTGGGTGAGACAAAGAAATATATCTTCCTCAATAAACTTTTCTTTTGAAAAAGGAAAAACAAATTATATCATTTGAATAATATGCTTTATGTCGTTCAGTAATTACACGGAAAAAGGAATTTGTTCTTTTTCTCTTAATCTCTAAGGCTTAGAGAGTACATGTTTCTTGTATATAATCTTTCCTAACATTTAAAGAAGCAGTTAAATAGAAGAATGATGAATGAAAGGAGAGCCATGGTGACAAATCGAGCTTTTGATACCGTTATAATCCTCCTTTTTACAGAAACTCATTCAAATCTTTAGCAGCAACACATTCATTTCCATATATACTAAAATGAGAGAGGGAAAACGTGGTTTCTGGAAACACATAAAACAGCATAAGGCTAGTGTATTATGGGACTCAGCCTGCTTAATGCGCATTTAAGCAGCGAGAGCTGGTCACTCTCCGGAAGGACCTCAAAACGAATACAATGCTACACGACTTTATTGATAGCCCCAAGTAGTATGTCCAGCCACAGGAAAAGCATCCCAGTAAATTAAATCTTCCAAAACAATTTTCAAATTGCTGTAAACTTCTTTTTGTGGATAGTATGCCTTTGGTGTGAAGGTTAAGGAAACTGATAAAACGTCTCTTTTTCCTTAAAATTACCTTAAAGTAGTATGCAGCCTGAAACTCTCTGGGCAATTCTGCAGCGAGAGGCAGCAGTCCTGAGTTCCCTTTATGCTCTGGCACCAGGCCCGAAATCATGGCATAGGAACACCTCACACAGCGAGTGCCATGGATACAAGAACTGCTCTTGCTGCCATCACGGATGACTGATGCACCCGATATTCCAAGCGCCCTGCTTTGTCCGAGGCATTTTCATTGCATTATTTACTTTAATCCTCATAATCATTTTGTCAAGGAAGGTGGGTTTTATTCTCCCTATACAACCATGGAGGGAATCACACGCCCAGTAAGCTTAATTCGTTTCCTGAGCTGCCCTTGCATTAAGGAAGGGAAGTGCGCGATGTGAACCCAGTACTCTCCCTCTCTGTAAACTGTGGTCTTAGCCACTACATGTACTTCACTGCTGTTGAAAAGACATTTTTATATTTGATACTGATCACAATATTCAGGGCTGAAAGCATTGACAAGATGACGTTAGGGCGGTTTGATGGAAAAAGCCACTGGATATACCCAGTGTCTACCTGTCAAAAAATTACCCATACGAAATCTTTTCAGTGATTCCCTTCTTCAATATGAATTCAGAGGAGAGAGTTTTCGCTGAGATATCAAGTGCAGTAAGTCTGAACAGCAGTTGTACAAACTGCGTTTTTACACCCCTCAACTCTAAGAAGGAGACCTGCAAAACAGTTTTATGCTCACCAGCTCGGGGTGCTTTTGACTATATTTCAAGCGTTCAATCCATTATCCTTTTTCTGTCCACGCGTAGTTTGTAGACAGTTTTGTTTTATTCAGCTAGGAAAATCTACATTTGTGAAAAAACGGACAGATTATTTTTGTGTCCGAAATTCACCGGACAAATATCATTGCTTATAGTTTTCCTTTTGCCATTAATAAGAGAATAATTTCTATGCGTGCTTCATGTATTGGGGCGTCTTCTGACTCCAGGATTTCATAGAATAACAAATGGATTGTTGGGGGATATCTGAAGCTTCTATGAACAGTTTAATTCACTGAACATTCAGAACAATTGTGGGTGAGAAAAAGAAATATATCTTCCTCAATAAACTTTTCTGTTGAAAAAGGAAATGCAATTTATATCATTTGATTCCTATGCATTATGTCGTTCAGTAATTACAGAGAAAAATGAATTTGTTCTTTTTCTCGTAATCTCTAAGGCTTAGAGAGTACATGTTTCTTCAAAATAATCTTTCCTAAGATTTAAAAAAGCAGGTAAATACAAAAATGATGAATTAAAGGAGAGCCAGGGTGACAAATCGAGCTTATGATACCGTTATAATCCTCCTTTTTACAGTAACTAATTCAAATCTTTAGCAGCAACACATTCATTTCCGTTTACACTAAAGTGAGAGAGGAAAAACGTGGTTTCTGGAAACACATAAAACAGCATAAGGCTAGTGTATTATGGGACTCAGCCTGCTCTATGCGTGCGTATTTAAGCAGCGAGAGCTGGTCACTCTCCGGAAGGAACTCAAAACGAATACAATGCTAGATGATAGCCCCAAGTAGTGTGTGCAGCCACAGGAAAAGCATCCAAGTAAAAAAAATCTCCCAAAACAATTTTCAAATTGCTTTAAACTTCTTTTTTGGGACAGTGTGATTTTGGTGTGAAGGTAAAGGAATCTGATAAAATGAGTCTTTTTCCTTAAAATTATCTTAAAGTAGTATGCAGCCTGAAACTCCCTGGGCACGTCTGCAGCGAGAGGCAGCAGGCCCGAGTGCCCTTTATGCTGTGACACCAGGCCCGAAATCATGGCATAGGAACACCTCACACAACGGGTGCCGTGGATACCAGAACTGCTCTTGCTGCCATCACGGATGAATGAGGCACCCGACATTCCAAGAGCCATGCTTTGTCCGAGGCATTTTCAATGCATTATTTACTTGAATCCTCATAATCATTTTGTCAAGGAAGCTGGGTTTTACTCTCCCTATATTACCATGGAGGGTATCACACGCCCAGTAAGCTTAATTCGTTTCCTGAGCTGCCCTTGCATTAAGGAACGGAACTGCGCGATGTGAACCCAGTACTCTCCCTCTCTGTAACCTGTGGTCTTAGCCACTACATGTACTTCACTGCTGTTGAAAAGACATTTTTATATTTGATACTGATCACAATATTCAGGACTGAAAGCATAGTCATGATGACGTTATGGCAGGTTTGTGGACAAAGCCAATGCATATACCCGGTGTCTACAAGTCAAAAAATTACTAATACGAAATCTGTTCAGTGATTCCCTTCTTCAATATGAATTCAGAGGAGAGAGTTTTTGCTGAGATGTCAAATGCAGGCAGTTTGAACAGCAGTTGTACTTACTGCGTTTTTACACCCTACAACTCTAAGAAGGAAACCTGCAAAACAGTTTTATGCTCACCAGCTTGGGGTGCTTTTGATTAAATTTCAAGCGTTCAATCCAGTAACCTTTTTTGTCCACGCGTAATTTGTACACAGTTTTGTTTTATTCAGCTAGGAAAATCTACATTTGTCAAAAAACGGACAGATGATTTTGGTGTCCAAAATTCACCGGACAAATATCATTGTTTATAATTTTCATTTGGCATTAATAAAAGAATAATTTCTATGTGCGTTTCGTGAATTGGGACGTCTTCTGACTCCAGGGTTTCATAGAATGACAAATGGATTGTTGGGGGAAATCTGAAGCTTGTATTAAAAGTTTAATTCACTGAACATTCAGAACAATTGTGGGTGAGACAAAGAAATATATCTTCCTCAATAAACTTTTCTTTTGAAAAAGGAAAAACAAATTATATCATTTGAATAATATGCTTTATGTCGTTCAGTAATTACACGGAAAAAGGAATTTGTTCTTTTTCTCTTAATCTCTAAGGCTTAGAGAGTACATGTTTCTTGTATATAATCTTTCCTAACATTTAAAGAAGCAGTTAAATAGAAGAATGATGAATGAAAGGAGAGCCATGGTGACAAATCGAGCTTTTGATACCGTTATAATCCTCCTTTTTACAGTAACTCATTCAAATCTTTAGCAGCAACACATTCATTTCCATATATACTAAAATGAGAGAGGGAAAACGTGGTTTCTGGAAACACATAAAACAGCATAAGGCTAGTGTATTATGGGACTCAGCCTGCTTAATGCGCATTTAAGCAGCGAGAGCTGGTCACTCTCCGGAAGGACCTCAAAACGAATACAATGCTACACGACTTTATTGATAGCCCCAAGTAGTATGTCCAGCCACAGGAAAAGCATCCCAGTAAATTAAATCTTCCAAAACAATTTTCAAATTGCTGTAAACTTCTTTTTTGGATAGTATGCCTTTGGTGTGAAGGTTAAGGAAACTGATAAAACGTCTCTTTTTCCTTAAAATTACCTTAAAGTAGTATGCAGCCTGAAACTCTCTGGGCAATTCTGCAGCGAGAGGCAGCAGTCCTGAGTTCCCTTTATGCTCTGGCACCAGGCCCGAAATCATGGCATAGGAACACCTCACACAGCGAGTGCCATGGATACAAGAACTGCTCTTGCTGCCATCACGGATGACTGATGCACCCGATATTCCAAGCGCCCTGCTTTGTCCGAGGCATTTTCAGTGCATTATTTACTTTAATCCTCATAATCATTTTGTCAAGGAAGGTGGGTTTTATTCTCCCTATACTACCATGGAGGGAATCACACGCCCAGTAAGCTTAATTCGTTTCCTGAGCATCCCTTGCATTAAGGACGGGAAGTGCGCGATGTGAACCCAGTACTCTCCCTCTCTGTAAACTGTGGTCTTAGCCACTACATGTACTTCACTGCTGTTGAAAAGACATTTTTATATTTGATACTGATCACAATATTCAGGGCTGAAAGCATTGACAAGATGACGTTAGGGCAGTTTGATGGAAAAAGCCACTGCATATACCCAGTGTCTACCTGTCAAAAAATTACCCATACGAAATCTTTTCAGTGATTCCCTTCTTCAATATGAATTCAGAGGAGAGAGTTTTCGCTGAGATATCAAGTGCAGTAAGTCTGAACAGCAGTTGTACAAACTGCGTTTTTACACCCCTCAACTCTAAGAAGGAGACCTGCAAAACAGTTTTATGCTCACCAGCTCGGGGTGCTTTTGACTATATTTCAAGCGTTCAATCCATTATCCTTTTTTTGTCCACGCGTAATTTGTAGACACCTTTTGTTTTATTCAGCTAGGAAAATCTACATTTGTGAAAAAACGGACAGATTATTTTTGTGTCCGAAATTCACCGGACAAATATCATTGCTTATAGTTTTCCTTTTGCCATTAATAAGAGAATAATTTCTATGCGTGCTTCATGTATTGGGTCGTCTTCTGACTCCAGGATTTCATAGAATAACAAATGGATTGTTGGGGGATATCTGAAGCTTCTATGAACAGTTTAATTCACTGAACATTCAGAACAATTGTGGGTGAGAAAAAGAAATATATCTTCCTCAATAAACTTTTCTTTTGAAAAAGGAAATGCAATTTATATCATTTGATTCCTTTGCATTATGTCGTTCAGTAATTGCAGAGAAAAATGAATTTGTTCTTTTTCTCGTAATCTCTAAGGCTTAGAGAGTACATGTTTCTTCAAAATAATCTTTCCTAAGACTTAAAAAAGCAGGTAAATACAAAAATGATGAATTAAAGGGGAGCCAGGGTGACAAATCGAGCTTATGATACCGTTATAATCCTCCTTTTTACAGTAACTAATTCAAATCTTTAGCAGCAACACATTCATTTCCATTTACACTAAAGTGAGAGAGGAAAAACGTGGTTTCTGGAAACACATAAAACAGCATAAGGCTAGTGTAGTATGGGACTCAGCCTGCTCAATGCGTGCGTATTTAAGCAGCGAGAGCTGGTCGCTCTCCGGAAGGAACTCAAAACGAATACAATGCTAGATGATAGCCCCAAGTAGTATGTGCAGCCACAGGAAAAGCATCCAAGTAAAAAAAATCTTCCAAAACAATTTTCAAATTGCTTTAAACTTCTTTTTTGGGACAGTATGATTTTGGTGTGAAGGTAAAGGAATCTGATAAAATGACTCTTTTTCCTTAAAATTATCTTAAAGTAGTATGCAGCCTGAAACTCCCTGGGCACGTCTGCAGCGAGAGGCAGCAGTCCCGAGTGCCCTTTATGCTGTGCCACCAGGCCCGAAATCATGGCATAGGAACACCTCACACAACGGGTGCCGTGGATACCAGAACTGCTCTTGCTGCCATCACGGATGAATGAGGCACCCGACATTCCAAGAGCCATGCTTTGTCCGAGGCATTTTCAATGCATTATTTACTTGAATCCTCATAATCATTTTGTCAAGGAAGCTGGGTTTTACTCTCCCTATATTACCATGGAGGGTATCACACGCCCAGTAAGCTTAATTCGTTTCCTGAGCTGCCCTTGCATTAAGGAACGGAACTGCGCGATGTGAACCCAGTACTCTCCCTCTCTGTAACCTGTGGTCTTAGCCACTACATGTACTTCACTGCTGTTGAAAAGACATTTTTATATTTGATACTGATCACAATATTCAGGACTGAAAGCATAGTCATGATGACGTTATGGCAGGTTTGTGGACAAAGCCAATGCATATACCCGGTGTCTACAAGTCAAAAAATTACTAATACGAAATCTGTTCAGTGATTCCCTTCTTCAATATGAATTCAGAGGAGAGAGTTTTTGCTGAGATGTCAAATGCAGGCAGTTTGAACAGCAGTTGTACTTACTGCGTTTTTACACCCTACAACTCTAAGAAGGAAACCTGCAAAACAGTTTTATGCTCACCAGCTTGGGGTGCTTTTGATTAAATTTCAAGCGTTCAATCCAGTAACCTTTTTTGTCCACGCGTAATTTGTACACAGTTTTGTTTTATTCAGCTAGGAAAATCTACATTTGTCAAAAAACGGACAGATGATTTTGGTGTCCAAAATTCACCGGACAAATATCATTGTTTATAATTTTCATTTGGCATTAATAAAAGAATAATTTCTATGTGCGTTTCGTGAATTGGGACGTCTTCTGACTCCAGGGTTTCATAGAATGACAAATGGATTGTTGGGGGAAATCTGAAGCTTGTATTAAAAGTTTAATTCACTGAACATTCAGAACAATTGTGGGTGAGACAAAGAAATATATCTTCCTCAATAAACTTTTCTTTTGAAAAAGGAAAAACAAATTATATCATTTGAATAATATGCTTTATGTCGTTCAGTAATTACACGGAAAAAGGAATTTGTTCTTTTTCTCTTAATCTCTAAGGCTTAGAGAGTACATGTTTCTTGTATATAATCTTTCCTAACATTTAAAGAAGCAGTTAAATAGAAGAATGATGAATGAAAGGAGAGCCATGGTGACAAATCGAGCTTTTGATACCGTTATAATCCTCCTTTTTACAGTAACTCATTCAAATCTTTAGCAGCAACACATTCATTTCCATATATACTAAAATGAGAGAGGGAAAACGTGGTTTCTGGAAACACATAAAACAGCATAAGGCTAGTGTATTATGGGACTCAGCCTGCTTAATGCGCATTTAAGCAGCGAGAGCTGGTCACTCTCCGGAAGGACCTCAAAACGAATACAATGCTACACGACTTTATTGATAGCCCCAAGTAGTATGTCCAGCCACAGGAAAAGCATCCCAGTAAATTAAATCTTCCAAAACAATTTTCAAATTGCTGTAAACTTCTTTTTGTGGATAGTATGCCTTTGGTGTGAAGGTTAAGGAAACTGATAAAACGTCTCTTTTTCCTTAAAATTACCTTAAAGTAGTATGCAGCCTGAAACTCTCTGGGCAATTCTGCAGCGAGAGGCAGCAGTCCTGAGTTCCCTTTATGCTCTGGCACCAGGCCCGAAATCATGGCATAGGAACACCTCACACAGCGAGTGCCATGGATACAAGAACTGCTCTTGCTGCCATCACGGATGACTGATGCACCCGATATTCCAAGCGCCCTGCTTTGTCCGAGGCATTTTCAGTGCATTATTTACTTTAATCCTCATAATCATTTTGTCAAGGAAGGTGGGTTTTATTCTCCCTATACAACCATGGAGGGAATCACACGCCCAGTAAGCTTAATTCGTTTCCTGAGCTGCCCTTGCATTAAGGAAGGGAAGTGCGCGATGTGAACCCAGTACTCTCCCTCTCTGTAAACTGTGGTCTTAGCCACTACATGTACTTCACTGCTGTTGAAAAGACATTTTTATATTTGATACTGATCACAATATTCAGGGCTGAAAGCATTGACAAGATGACGTTAGGGCGGTTTGATGGAAAAAGCCACTGGATATACCCAGTGTCTACCTGTCAAAAAATTACCCATACGAAATCTTTTCAGTGATTCCCTTCTTCAATATGAATTCAGAGGAGAGAGTTTTCGCTGAGATATCAAGTGCAGTAAGTCTGAACAGCAGTTGTACAAACTGCGTTTTTACACCCCTCAACTCTAAGAAGGAGACCTGCAAAACAGTTTTATGCTCACCAGCTCGGGGTGCTTTTGACTATATTTCAAGCGTTCAATCCATTATCCTTTTTCTGTCCACGCGTAGTTTGTAGACAGTTTTGTTTTATTCAGCTAGGAAAATCTACATTTGTGAAAAAACGGACAGATTATTTTTGTGTCCGAAATTCACCGGACAAATATCATTGCTTATAGTTTTCCTTTTGCCATTAATAAGAGAATAATTTCCATGCGTGCTTCATGTACTGGGGCGTCTTCTGACTCCAGGATTTCATAGAATAACAAATGGATTGTTGGGGGATATCTGAAGCTTCTATGAACAGTTTAATTCACTGAACATTCAGAACAATTGTGGGTGAGAAAAAGAAATATATCTTCCTCAATAAACTTTTCTGTTGAAAAAGGAAATGCAATTTATATCATTTGATTCCTATGCATTATGTCGTTCAGTAATTACAGAGAAAAATGAATTTGTTCTTTTTCTCGTAATCTCTAAGGCTTAGAGAGTACATGTTTCTTCAAAATAATCTTTCCTAAGATTTAAAAAAGCAGGTAAATACAAAAATGATGAATTAAAGGAGAGCCAGGGTGACAAATCGAGCTTATGATACCGTTATAATCCTCCTTTTTACAGTAACTAATTCAAATCTTTAGCAGCAACACATTCATTTCCGTTTACACTAAAGTGAGAGAGGAAAAACGTGGTTTCTGGAAACACATAAAACAGCATAAGGCTAGTGTATTATGGGACTCAGCCTGCTCTATGCGTGCGTATTTAAGCAGCGAGAGCTGGTCACTCTCCGGAAGGAACTCAAAACGAATACAATGCTAGATGATAGCCCCAAGTAGTATGTGCAGCCACAGGAAAATCATCCAAGTAAAAAAAACCTTCCAAAACAATTTTCAAATTGCTTTAAACTTCTTTTTTGGGACAGTGTGATTTTGGTGTGAAGGTAAAGGAATCTGATAAAATGAGTCTTTTTCCTTAAAATTATCTTAAAGTAGTATGCAGCCTGAAACTCCCTGGGCACGTCTGCAGCGAGAGGCAGCAGTCCCGAGTGCCCTTTATGCTGTGCCACCAGGCCCGAAATCATGGCATAGGAACACCTCACACAACGGGTGCCGTGGATACCAGAACTGCTCTTGCTGCCATCACGGATGAATGAGGCACCCGACATTCCAAGAGCCATGCTTTGTCCGAGCTATTTTCAATGCATTATTTACTTGAATCCTCATAATCATTTTGTCAAGGAAGCTGGGTTTTACTCTCCCTATATTACCATGGAGGGTATCACACGCCCAGTAAGCTTAATTCGTTTCCTGAGCTGCCCTTGCATTAAGGAACGGAACTGCGCGATGTGAACCCAGTACTCTCCCTCTCTGTAACCTGTGGTCTTAGCCACTACATGTACTTCACTGCTGTTGAAAAGACATTTTTATATTTGATACTGATCACAATATTCAGGACTGAAAGCATAGTCATGATGACGTTATGGCAGGTTTGTGGACAAAGCCAATGCATATACCCGGTGTCTACAAGTCAAAAAATTACTAATACGAAATCTGTTCAGTGATTCCCTTCTTCAATATGAATTCAGAGGAGAGAGTTTTTGCTGAGATGTCAAATGCAGGCAGTTTGAACAGCAGTTGTACTTACTGCGTTTTTACACCCTACAACTCTAAGAAGGAAACCTGCAAAACAGTTTTATGCTCACCAGCTTGGGGTGCTTTTGATTAAATTTCAAGCGTTCAATCCAGTAACCTTTTTTGTCCACGCGTAATTTGTACACAGTTTTGTTTTATTCAGCTAGGAAAATCTACATTTGTCAAAAAACGGACAGATGATTTTGGTGTCCAAAATTCACCGGACAAATATCATTGTTTATAATTTTCATTTGGCATTAATAAAAGAATAATTTCTATGTGCGTTTCGTGAATTGGGACGTCTTCTGACTCCAGGGTTTCATAGAATGACAAATGGATTGTTGGGGGAAATCTGAAGCTTGTATTAAAAGTTTAATTCACTGAACATTCAGAACAATTGTGGGTGAGACAAAGAAATATATCTTCCTCAATAAACTTTTCTTTTGAAAAAGGAAAAACAAATTATATCATTTGAATAATATGCTTTATGTCGTTCAGTAATTACACGGAAAAAGGAATTTGTTCTTTTTCTCTTAATCTCTAAGGCTTAGAGAGTACATGTTTCTTGTATATAATCTTTCCTAACATTTAAAGAAGCAGTTAAATAGAAGAATGATGAATGAAAGGAGAGCCATGGTGACAAATCGAGCTTTTGATACCGTTATAATCCTCCTTTTTACAGTAACTCATTCAAATCTTTAGCAGCAACACATTCATTTCCATATATACTAAAATGA
The DNA here is from genome assembly GCF_040802235.1 of Manis javanica. NCBI lineage: Eukaryota > Metazoa > Chordata > Mammalia > Pholidota > Manidae > Manis > Manis javanica. The sequence goes on along the minus strand of NC_133156.1, from coordinate 30,536,043 downwards.
GAGAGGGAAAACGTGGTTTCTGGAAACACATAAAACAGCATAAGGCTAGTGTATTATGGGACTCAGCCTGCTTAATGCGCATTTAAGCAGCGAGAGCTGGTCACTCTCCGGAAGGACCTCAAAACGAATACAATGCTACACGACTTTATTGATAGCCCCAAGTAGTATGTCCAGCCACAGGAAAAGCATCCCAGTAAATTAAATCTTCCAAAACAATTTTCAAATTGCTGTAAACTTCTTTTTGTGGATAGTATGCCTTTGGTGTGAAGGTTAAGGAAACTGATAAAACGTCTCTTTTTCCTTAAAATTACCTTAAAGTAGTATGCAGCCTGAAACTCTCTGGGCAATTCTGCAGCGAGAGGCAGCAGTCCTGAGTTCCCTTTATGCTCTGGCACCAGGCCCGAAATCATGGCATAGGAACACCTCACACAGCGAGTGCCATGGATACAAGAACTGCTCTTGCTGCCATCACGGATGACTGATGCACCCGATATTCCAAGCGCCCTGCTTTGTCCGAGGCATTTTCAGTGCATTATTTACTTTAATCCTCATAATCATTTTGTCAAGGAAGGTGGGTTTTATTCTCCCTATACAACCATGGAGGGAATCACACGCCCAGTAAGCTTAATTCGTTTCCTGAGCTGCCCTTGCATTAAGGAAGGGAAGTGCGCGATGTGATCCCAGTACTCTCCCTCTCTGTAAACTGTGGTCTTAGCCACTACATGTACTTCACTGCTGTTGAAAAGACATTTTTATATTTGATACTGATCACAATATTCAGGGCTGAAAGCATTGACAAGATGACGTTAGGGCGGTTTGATGGAAAAAGCCACTGGATATACCCAGTGTCTACCTGTCAAAAAATTACCCATACGAAATCTTTTCAGTGATTCCCTTCTTCAATATGAATTCAGAGGAGAGAGTTTTCGCTGAGATATCAAGTGCAGTAAGTCTGAACAGCAGTTGTACAAACTGCGTTTTTACACCCCTCAACTCTAAGAAGGAGACCTGCAAAACAGTTTTATGCTCACCAGCTCGGGGTGCTTTTGACTATATTTCAAGCGTTCAATCCATTATCCTTTTTCTGTCCACGCGTAGTTTGTAGACAGTTTTGTTTTATTCAGCTAGGAAAATCTACATTTGTGAAAAAACGGACAGATTATTTTTGTGTCCGAAATTCACCGGACAAATATCATTGCTTATAGTTTTCCTTTTGCCATTAATAAGAGAATAATTTCCATGCGTGCTTCATGTACTGGGGCGTCTTCTGACTCCAGGATTTCATAGAATAACAAATGGATTGTTGGGGGATATCTGAAGCTTCTATGAACAGTTTAATTCACTGAACATTCAGAACAATTGTGGGTGAGAAAAAGAAATATATCTTCCTCAATAAACTTTTCTGTTGAAAAAGGAAATGCAATTTATATCATTTGATTCCTATGCATTATGTCGTTCAGTAATTACAGAGAAAAATGAATTTGTTCTTTTTCTCGTAATCTCTAAGGCTTAGAGAGTACATGTTTCTTCAAAATAATCTTTCCTAAGATTTAAAAAAGCAGGTAAATACAAAAATGATGAATTAAAGGAGAGCCAGGGTGACAAATCGAGCTTATGATACCGTTATAATCCTCCTTTTTACAGTAACTAATTCAAATCTTTAGCAGCAACACATTCATTTCCGTTTACACTAAAGTGAGAGAGGAAAAACGTGGTTTCTGGAAACACATAAAACAGCATAAGGCTAGTGTATTATGGGACTCAGCCTGCTCTATGCGTGCGTATTTAAGCAGCGAGAGCTGGTCACTCTCCGGAAGGAACTCAAAACGAATACAATGCTAGATGATAGCCCCAAGTAGTATGTGCAGCCACAGGAAAATCATCCAAGTAAAAAAAACCTTCCAAAACAATTTTCAAATTGCTTTAAACTTCTTTTTTGGGACAGTGTGATTTTGGTGTGAAGGTAAAGGAATCTGATAAAATGAGTCTTTTTCCTTAAAATTATCTTAAAGTAGTATGCAGCCTGAAACTCCCTGGGCACGTCTGCAGCGAGAGGCAGCAGTCCCGAGTGCCCTTTATGCTGTGCCACCAGGCCCGAAATCATGGCATAGGAACACCTCACACAACGGGTGCCGTGGATACCAGAACTGCTCTTGCTGCCATCACGGATGAATGAGGCACCCGACATTCCAAGAGCCATGCTTTGTCCGAGCTATTTTCAATGCATTATTTACTTGAATCCTCATAATCATTTTGTCAAGGAAGCTGGGTTTTACTCTCCCTATATTACCATGGAGGGTATCACACGCCCAGTAAGCTTAATTCGTTTCCTGAGCTGCCCTTGCATTAAGGAACGGAACTGCGCGATGTGAACCCAGTACTCTCCCTCTCTGTAACCTGTGGTCTTAGCCACTACATGTACTTCACTGCTGTTGAAAAGACATTTTTATATTTGATACTGATCACAATATTCAGGACTGAAAGCATAGTCATGATGACGTTATGGCAGGTTTGTGGACAAAGCCAATGCATATACCCGGTGTCTACAAGTCAAAAAATTACTAATACGAAATCTGTTCAGTGATTCCCTTCTTCAATATGAATTCAGAGGAGAGAGTTTTTGCTGAGATGTCAAATGCAGGCAGTTTGAACAGCAGTTGTACTTACTGCGTTTTTACACCCTACAACTCTAAGAAGGAAACCTGCAAAACAGTTTTATGCTCACCAGCTTGGGGTGCTTTTGATTAAATTTCAAGCGTTCAATCCAGTAACCTTTTTTGTCCACGCGTAATTTGTACACAGTTTTGTTTTATTCAGCTAGGAAAATCTACATTTGTCAAAAAACGGACAGATGATTTTGGTGTCCAAAATTCACCGGACAAATATCATTGTTTATAATTTTCATTTGGCATTAATAAAAGAATAATTTCTATGTGCGTTTCGTGAATTGGGACGTCTTCTGACTCCAGGGTTTCATAGAATGACAAATGGATTGTTGGGGGAAATCTGAAGCTTGTATTAAAAGTTTAATTCACTGAACATTCAGAACAATTGTGGGTGAGACAAAGAAATATATCTTCCTCAATAAACTTTTCTTTTGAAAAAGGAAAAACAAATTATATCATTTGAATAATATGCTTTATGTCGTTCAGTAATTACACGGAAAAAGGAATTTGTTCATTTTCTCTTAATCTCTAAGGCTTAGAGAGTACATGTTTCTTGTATATAATCTTTCCTAACATTTTAAAGAAGCAGTTAAATAGAAGAATGATGAATGAAAGGAGAGCCATGGTGACAAATCGAGCTTTTGATACCGTTATAATCCTCCTTTTTACAGAAACTAATTCAAATCTTTAGCAGCAACACATTCATTTCCATATATACTAAAATGAGAGAGGGAAAACGAGGTTTCTGGAAACACATAAAACAGCATAAGGCTAGTGTATTATGGGACTCAGCCTGCTTAATGCGCATTTAAGCAGCGAGAGCTGGTCACTCTCCGGAAGGACCTCAAAACGAATACAATGCTACACGACTTTATTGATAGCCCCAAGTAGTATGTCCAGCCACAGGAAAAACATCCCAGTAAATTAAAGGTTCCACAACAATTTTGGAATTGCGGTAAACTTCTTTTTGTGGATAGTATGCCTTTGGTGTGAAGGTTAAGGAAACTGATAAAACGTCTCTTTTTCCTTAAAATTACCTTAAAGTAGTATGCAGCCTGAAACTCTCTGGGCAATTCTGCAGCGAGAGGCAGCAGTCCTGAGTTCCCTTTATGCTCTGGCACCAGGCCCGAAATCATGGCATAGGAACACCTCACACAGCGAGTGCCATGGATACAAGAACTGCTCTTGCTGCCATCACGGATGACTGATGCACCCGATATTCCAAGCGCCCTGCTTTGTCCGAGGCATTTTCAGTGCATTATTTACTTTAATCCTCATAATCATTTTGTCAAGGAAGGTGGGTTTTATTCTCCCTATACAACCATGGAGGGAATCACACGCCCAGTAAGCTTAATTCGTTTCCTGAGCTGCCCTTGCATTAAGGAAGGGAAGTGCGCGATGTGATCCCAGTACTCTCCCTCTCTGTAAACTGTGGTCTTAGCCACTACATGTACTTCACTGCTGTTGAAAAGACATTTTTTTATTTGATACTGATCACAATATTCAGGGCTGAAAGCATTGACAAGATGACGTTAGGGCGGTTTGATGGAAAAAGCCACTGGATATACCCAGTGTCTACCTGTCAAAAAATTACCCATACGAAATCTTTTCAGTGATTCCCTTCTTCAATATGAATTCAGAGGAGAGAGTTTTCGCTGAGATATCAAGTGCAGTAAGTCTGAACAGCAGTTGTACAAACTGCGTTTTTACACCCCTCAACTCTAAGAAGGAGACCTGCAAAACAGTTTTATGCTCACCAGCTCGGGGTGCTTTTGACTATATTTCAAGCGTTCAATCCATTATCCTTTTTCTGTCCACGCGTAGTTTGTAGACAGTTTTGTTTTATTCAGCTAGGAAAATCTACATTTGTGAAAAAACGGACAGATTATTTTTGTGTCCGAAATTCACCGGACAAATATCATTGCTTATAGTTTTCCTTTTGCCATTAATAAGAGAATAATTTCTATGCGTGCTTCATGTATTGGGGCGTCTTCTGACTCCAGGATTTCATAGAATAACAAATGGATTGTTGGGGGATATCTGAAGCTTCTATGAACAGTTTAATTCACTGAACATTCAGAACAATTGTGGGTGAGAAAAAGAAATATATCTTCCTCAATAAACTTTTCTGTTGAAGAAGGAAATGCAATTTATATCATTTGATTCCTATGCATTATGTCGTTCAGTAATTACAGAGAAAAATGAATTTGTTCTTTTTCTCGTAATCTCTAAGGCTTAGAGAGTACATGTTTCTTCAAAATAATCTTTCCTAAGATTTAAAAAAGCAGGTAAATACAAAAATGATGAATTAAAGGAGAGCCAGGGTGACAAATCGAGCTTATGATACCGTTATAATCCTCCTTTTTACAGTAACTAATTCAAATCTTTAGCAGCAACACATTCATTTCCGTTTACACTAAAGTGAGAGAGGAAAAACGTGGTTTCTGGAAACACATAAAACAGCATAAGGCTAGTGTATTATGGGACTCAGCCTGCTCTATGCGTGCGTATTTAAGCAGCGAGAGCTGGTCACTCTCCGGAAGGAACTCAAAACGAATACAATGCTAGATGATAGCCCCAAGTAGTATGTGCAGCCACAGGAAAATCATCCAAGTAAAAAAAACCTTCCAAAACAATTTTCAAATTGCTTTAAACTTCTTTTTTGGGACAGTGTGATTTTGGTGTGAAGGTAAAGGAATCTGATAAAATGAGTCTTTTTCCTTAAAATTATCTTAAAGTAGTATGCAGCCTGAAACTCCCTGGGCACGTCTGCAGCGAGAGGCAGCAGTCCCGAGTGCCCTTTATGCTGTGCCACCAGGCCCGAAATCATGGCATAGGAACACCTCACACAACGGGTGCCGTGGATACCAGAACTGCTCTTGCTGCCATCACGGATGAATGAGGCACCCGACATTCCAAGAGCCATGCTTTGTCCGAGCTATTTTCAATGCATTATTTACTTGAATCCTCATAATCATTTTGTCAAGGAAGCTGGGTTTTACTCTCCCTATATTACCATGGAGGGTATCACACGCCCAGTAAGCTTAATTCGTTTCCTGAGCTGCCCTTGCATTAAGGAACGGAACTGCGCGATGTGAACCCAGTACTCTCCCTCTCTGTAACCTGTGGTCTTAGCCACTACATGTACTTCACTGCTGTTGAAAAGACATTTTTATATTTGATACTGATCACAATATTCAGGACTGAAAGCATAGTCATGATGACGTTATGGCAGGTTTGTGGACAAAGCCAATGCATATACCCGGTGTCTACAAGTCAAAAAATTACTAATACGAAATCTGTTCAGTGATTCCCTTCTTCAATATGAATTCAGAGGAGAGAGTTTTTGCTGAGATGTCAAATGCAGGCAGTTTGAACAGCAGTTGTACTTACTGCGTTTTTACACCCTACAACTCTAAGAAGGAAACCTGCAAAACAGTTTTATGCTCACCAGCTTGGGGTGCTTTTGATTAAATTTCAAGCGTTCAATCCAGTAACCTTTTTTGTCCACGCGTAATTTGTACACAGTTTTGTTTTATTCAGCTAGGAAAATCTACATTTGTCAAAAAACGGACAGATGATTTTGGTGTCCAAAATTCACCGGACAAATATCATTGTTTATAATTTTCATTTGGCATTAATAAAAGAATAATTTCTATGTGCGTTTCGTGAAATGGGACGTCTTCTGACTCCAGGGTTTCATAGAATGACAAATGGATTGTTGGGGGAAATCTGAAGCTTGTATTAAAAGTTTAATTCACTGAACATTCAGAACAATTGTGGGTGAGACAAAGAAATATATCTTCCTCAATAAACTTTTCTTTTGAAAAAGGAAAAACAAATTATATCATTTGAATAATATGCTTTATGTCGTTCAGTAATTACACGGAAAAAGGAATTTGTTCATTTTCTCTTAATCTCTAAGGCTTAGAGAGTACATGTTTCTTGTATATAATCTTTCCTAACATTTTAAGAAGCAGTTAAATAGAAGAATGATGAATGAAGGGAGAGCCATGGTGACAAATCGAGCTTTTGATACCGTTATAATCCTCCTTTTTACAGTAACTCATTCAAATCTTTAGCAGGAACACATTCATTTCCATATATACTAAAATGAGAGCGGGAAAACGTGGTTTCTGGAAACACATAAAACAGCATAAGGCTAGTGTATTATGGGACTCAGCCTGCTTAATGCGTATTTAAGTAGCGAGAGCTGGTCACTCTCCGGAAGGAACTCAAAACGAATACAATGCTACACGAATTTATTGATAGCCCCAAGTTGTATGTCCAGCCACAGGAAAAGCATCCCAGTAATTTAAATCTTCCAAAACAATTTTCAAATTGCTGTAAACTTCTTTTTTGGATAGTATGCCTTTGGTGTGAAGGTTAAGGAAACTGATAAAACGTCTCTTTTTCCTTAAAATTACCTTAAAGTAGTATGCAGCCTGAAACTCTCTGGGCAATTCTGCAGCGAGAGGCAGCAGTCCTGAGTTCCCTTTATGCTCTGGCACCAGGCCCGAAATCATGGCATAGGAACACCTCACACAGCGAGTGCCATGGATACAAGAACTGCTCTTGCTGCCATCACGGATGACTGATGCACCCGATATTCCAAGCGCCCTGCTTTGTCCGAGGCATTTTCAGTGCATTATTTACTTTAATCCTCATAATCATTTTGTCAAGGAAGGTGGGTTTTATTCTCCCTATACTACCATGGAGGGAATCACACGCCCAGTAAGCTTAATTCGTTTCCTGAGCTGCTCTTGCATTAAGGAAGGGAAGTGCGCGATGTGAACCCAGTACTCTCCCTCTCTGTAAACTGTGGTCTTAGCCACTACATGTACTTCACTGCTGTTGAAAAGACATTTTTTTATTTGATACTGACCACAATATTCAGGGCTGAAAGCATTGACAAGATGACGTTAGGGCAGTTTGATGGAAAAAGCCACTGCATATACCCAGTGTCTACCTGTCAAAAAATTACCCATACGAAATCTTTTCAGTGATTCCCTTCTTCAATATGAATTCAGAGGAGAGAGTTTTCGCTGAGATATCAAGTGCAGTAAGTCTGAACAGCAGTTGTACAAACTGCGTTTTTACACCCCTCAACTCTAAGAAGGAGACCTGCAAAACAGTTTTATGCTCACCAGCTCGGGGTGCTTTAGACTATATTTCAAGCGTTCAATCCATTATCCTTTTTCTGTCCACGCATAATTTGTAGACAGTTTTGTTTTATTCAGCTAGGAAAATCTACATTTGTGAAAAAACGGACAGATTATTTTTGTGTCCGAAATTCACCGGACAAATATCATTGCTTATAGTTTTCCTTTTGCCATTAATAAGAGAATAATTTCTATGCGTGCTTCATGTATTGGGACGTCTTCTGACTCCAGGATTTCATAGAATAACAAATGGATTGTTGGGGGATATCTGAAGCTTCTATGAACAGTTTAATTCACTGAACATTCAGAACAATTGTGGGTGAGAAAAAGAAATATATCTTCCTCAATAAACTTTTCTTTTGAAAAAGGAAATGCAATTTATATCATTTGATTCCTATGCATTATGTCGTTCAGTAATTACAGAGAAAAATGAATTTGTTCTTTTTCTCGTAATCTCTAAGGCTTAGAGAGTACATGTTTCTTCAAAATAATCTTTCCTAAGATTTAAAAAAGCAGGTAAATACAAAAATGATGAATTAAAGGAGAGCCAGGGTGACAAATCGAGCTTATGATACCGTTATAATCCTCCTTTTTACAGTAACTAATTCAAATCTTTAGCAGCAACACATTCATTTCCGTTTACACTAAAGTGAGAGAGGAAAAACGTGGTTTCTGGAAACACATAAAACAGCATAAGGCTAGTGTAGTATGGGACTCAGCCTGCTCAATGCGTGCGTATTTAAGCAGCGAGAGCTGGTCACTCTCCGGAAGGAACTCAAAACGAATACAATGATAGATAATAGCCCCAAGTAGTATGTGCAGCCACAGGAAAAGCATCCAAGTAAAAAAAATCTTCCAAAACAATTTTCAAATTGCTTTAAACTTCTTTTTTGGGACAGTATGATTTTGGTGTGAAGGTAAAGGAATCTGATAAAATGACTCCTTTTCCTTAAAATTATCTTAAAGTAGTATGCAGCCTGAAACTCCCTGGGCACGTCTGCAGCGAGAGGCAGCAGTCCCGAGTGCCCTTTATGCTGTGCCACCAGGCCCGAAATCATGGCATAGGAACACCTCACACAACGGGTGCCGTGGATACCAGAACTGCTCTTGCTGCCATCACGGATGAATGAGGCACCCGACATTCCAAGAGCCATGCTTTGTCCGAGGCATTTTCAATGCATTATTTACTTGAATCCTCATAATCATTTTGTCAAGGAAGCTGGGTTTTACTCTCCCTATATTACCATGGAGGGTATCACACGCCCAGTATGCTTAATTCGTTTCCTGAGCTGCCCTTGCATTAAGGAACGGAACTGCGCGATGTGAACCCAGTACTCTCCCTCTCTGTAACCTGTGGTCTTAGCCACTACATGTACTTAACTGCTGTTGTAAAGACATTTTTCTATTTGATACTGATCACAATATTCAGGACTGAAAGCAGAGTCATGATGACGTTATGGCAGGTTTGTGGACAAAGCCAATGCATATACCCAGTGTCTACAAGTCAAAAAATTACTAATACGAAATCTGTTCAGTGGTTCGCTTCTTCAATATGAATTCACAGGAGAGAGTTTTTGCTGAGATGTCAAATGCAGTCAGTTTGAACAGCAGTTGTACTTACTGCGTTTTTACACCCTACAACTCTAAGAAGGAAACCTGCAAAACAGTTTTATGCTCACCAGCTTGGGGTGCTTTTGATTAAATTTCAAGCGTTCAATCCATTAACCTTTTTTGTCCACGCGTAATTTGAACACAGTTTTGTTTTATTCAGCTAGGAAAATCTACATTTGTCAAAAAACGGACAGATGATTTTGGTGTCCAAAATTCACCGGACAAATATCATTATTTATAATTTTCATTTGGCATTAATAAAAGAATAATTTCTATGTGCGTTTCGTGAATTGGGACGTCTTCTGACTCCAGGGTTTCATAGAATGACAAATGGATTGTTGGGGGGAAATCTGAAGCTTGTATTAAAAGTTTAATTCACTGAACATTCAGAACAATTGTGGTTGAGACAAAGAAATATATCTTCCTCAATAAACTTTTCTTTTGAAAAAGGAAAAACAAATTATTTGAATCATTTGAATAATATGCTTTATGTCGTTCAGTAATTACACGGAAAAAGGAATTTGTTCTTTTTCTCTTAATCTCTAAGGCTTAGAGAGTACATGTTTCTTGTATATAATCTTTCCTAACATTTAAAGAGGCAGCTAAATAGAAGAATGATGAATTAAAGGAGAGCCATGGTGACAAATCGAGCTTTTGATACCGTTATAATCCTCCTTTTTACAGTAACTCATTCAAATCTTTAGCAGCAACACATTCATTTCTATATATACTAAAATGGAGAGGAAAAACGAGGTTTCTGGAAACACATAAAACAGCATAAGGCTAGTGTATTATGGGACTCAGCCTACTTAATGCGTATTTAAGCAGCGAGAGCTGGTCACTCTACGGAAGGAACTCAAAACGAATACTATGCTACAAGACTTTATTGATAGCCCCAAGTAGTATGTCCAGCCACAGGAAAAGCATCCCAGTAAATTAAATCTTCCAAAACAATTTTCAAATTCCTGTAAACTTCTTTTTTGGATAGTATGCCTTTGGTGTGAAGGTTAAGGAAACTGATAAAATGTCTCTTATTCCTTTAAATTACCTTAAAGTAGTATGCAGCCTGAAAGTCAATGGGCAATTCTGCAGAGAGAGGCAGCAGCCCTGAGTTCCCTTTTTGCTCTGGCACCAGGCCCGAAATCATGGCATAGGAACACCTCACACAACGAGTGCCATGGATACAAGAACTGCTCTTGCTGCCATCACGGATGACTGATGCACCCGATATTCCAAGCGCCCTGCTTTGTCCGAGGCATTTTCAGTGCATTATTTACTTTAATCCTCATAATCATTTTGTCAAGGAAGGTGGGTTTTCTTCTCCCTATACTACCATGGAGGGAATCACACGCCCAGTAAGCTTAATTCGTTTCCTGAGCTTCCCTTGCATTTTAGGAAGGGAAGTGCGCGATGTGAACCCAGTACTCTCCCTCTCTGTAAACTGTGGTCTTAGCCACTACATGTACTTCACTGCTGTTGGAAAGACATTTTTATATTTGATAGTGATCACAATATTCAGCGCTGAAAGCATTGACAAGATCACGTTAGTGCAGTTTGATGGAAAAATGCCACTGCATATACCCAGTGTCTACCTGTCAAAAATTTACCCATACGTAATCTTTTCAGTGATTCCCTTCTTCAATGTGAATTCAGAGGAGAGAGTTTTCGCTGAGATATCAAGTGCAGTAAGTCTGAACAGCAGTTGTACAAACTGCGTTTTTACACCCCTCAACTCTATGAAGGAGACCTGCAAAACAGTTTTATGCTCACCAGCTCGGGGTGCTTTTGACTATTTTTCAAGCGTTCAATCCATTATCCTTTTTTTTTCCACGCGTAATTTGTAGACAGCTTTTGTTTTATTCAGCTAGGAAAATCTACATTTGTGAAAAAACGGACAGATTATTTTTGTGTCCGAAATTCACCGGACAAATATCATTGCTTATAGTTTTCGTTTTGCCGTTAATAAGAGTAATTTCTATGCGTGCTTCATGTATTGGGACGTCTTCTGACTCCAGGATTTCATAGAATAACAAATGGATTGTTGGGGGATATCTGAAGCTTCTATGAACAGTTTAATTCACTGAACATTCAGAACAATTGTGTATGAGAAAAAGAAATATATCTTCCTCAATAAACTTTTCTTTTAAAAAGGAAAGGCAATTTATATCATTTGATTCCTATGCATTATGTCGTTCAGTAATTACAGAGAAAAATGAATTTGTTCTTTTTCTCGTAATCTCTAAGGCTTAGAGAGTACATGTTTCTTCAAAATAATCTTTCCTAAGACTTAAAGAAGCAGGTAAATACAAAAATGATGAATTAAAGGAGAGCCAGGGTGACAAATCGAGCTTATGATACCGTTATAATCCTCCTTTTTACAGTAACTAATTCAAATCTTTAGCAGCAACACATTCATTTCCATTTACACTAAAGTGAGAGAGGAAAAACGTGGTTTCTGGAAACACATAAAACAGCATAAGGCTAGTGTAGTATGGGACTCAGCCTGCTCAATGCGTGCGTATTTAAGCAGCGAGAGCTGGTCACTCTCCGGAAGGAACTCAAAACGAATACAATGCTAGATGATAGCCCCAAGTAGTATGTGCAGCCACAGGGAAAGCATCCAAGTAAAAAAAATCTTCCAAAACAATTTTCAAATTGCTTTAAACTTCTTTTTTGGGACAGTAGGATTTTGGTGTGAAGGTAAAGGAATCTGATAAAATGACTCTTTTTCCTTAAAATTATCTTAAAGTAGTATGCAGCCTGAAACTCCCTGGGCACGTCTGCAGCGAGAGGCAGCAGTCCCGAGTGCCCTTTATGCTGTGCCACCAGGCCCGAAATCATGGCATAGGAACACCTCACACAACGGGTGCCGTGGATACCAGAACTGCTCTTGCTGCCATCACGGATGAATGAGGCACCCGACATTCCAAGAGCCATGCTTTGTCCGAGGCATTTTCAATGCATTATTTACTTGAATCCTCATAATCATTTTGTCAAGGAAGCTGGGTTTTACTCTCCCTATATTACCATGGAGGGTATCACACGCCCAGTAAGCTTAATTCGTTTCCTGAGCTGCCCTTGCATTAAGGAACGGAACTGCGCGATGTGAACCCAGTACTCTCCCTCTCTGTAACCTGTGGTCTTAGCCACTACATGTACTTCACTGCTGTTGAAAAGACATTTTTATATTTGATACTGATCACAATATTCAGGACTGAAAGCATAGTCATGATGACGTTATGGCAGGTTTGTGGACAAAGCCAATGCATATACCCGGTGTCTACAAGTCAAAAAATTACTAATACGAAATCTGTTCAGTGATTCCCTTCTTCAATATGAATTCAGAGGAGAGAGTTTTTGCTGAGATGTCAAATGCAGGCAGTTTGAACAGCAGTTGTACTTACTGCGTTTTTACACCCTACAACTCTAAGAAGGAAACCTGCAAAACAGTTTTATGCTCACCAGCTTGGGGTGCTTTTGATTAAATTTCAAGCGTTCAATCCATTAACCTTTTTTGTCCACGCGTAATTTGTACACAGTTTTGTTTTATTCAGCTAGGAAAATCTACATTTGTCAAAAAACGGACAGATGATTTTGGTGTCCAAAATTCACCGGACAAATATCATTGTTTATAATTTTCACTTGGCATTAATAAAAGAATAATTTCTATGTGCGTTTCGTGAAATGGGACGTCTTCTGACTCCAGGGTTTCATAGAATGACAAATGGATTGTTGGGGGAAATCTGAAGCTTGTATTAAAAGTTTAATTCACTGAACATTCAGAACAATTGTGGGTGAGACAAAGAAATATATCTTCCTCAATGAACTTTTCTTTTGAAAAAGGAAAAACAAATTATATCATTTGAATAATATGCTTTATGTCGTTCAGTAATTACACGGAAAAAGGAATTTGTTCTTTTTCTCTTAATCTCTAAGGCTTAGAGAGTACATGTTTCTTGTATATAATCTTTCCTAACATTTAAAGAAGCAGCTAAATAGAAGAATGATGAATGAAAGGAGAGCCATGGTGACAAATCGAGCTTTTGATACCGTTATAATCCTCCTTTTTACAGTAACTCATTCAAATCTTTAGCAGCAACACATTCATTTCCATATATACTAAAATGAGAGAGGGAAAACGTGGTTTCTGGAAACACATAAAACAGCATAAGGCTAGTGTATTATGGGACTCAGCCTGCTTAATGCGCATTTAAGCAGCGAGAGCTGGTCACTCTCCAGAAGGACCTCAAAACGAATACAATGCTACACGACTTTAATGATAGCCCCATGTAGTATGTCCAGCCACAGGAAAAGCATCCCAGTAAACTAAATCTTCCAAAACAATTTTCAAATTGCTGTAAACTTCTTTTTTGGATAGTATGCCTTTGGTGTGAAGGTTAAGGAAACTGATAAAACGTCTCTTTTTCCTTAAAATTACCTTAAAGTAGTATGCAGCCTGAAACTCTCTGGGCAATTCTGCAGCGAGAGGCAGCAGTCCTGAGTTCCCTTTATGCTCTGGCACCAGGCCCGAAATCATGGCATAGGAACACCTCACACAGCGAGTGCCATGGATACAAGAACTGCTCTTGCTGCCATCACGGATGACTGATGCACCCGATATTCCAAGCGCCCTGCTTTGTCCGAGGCATTTTCAGTGCATTATTTAGTTTAATCCTCATAATCATTTTGTCAAGGAAGGTGGGTTTTATTCTCCCTATACTACCATGGAGGGAATCACACGCCCAGTAAGCTTATTTCGTTTCCTGAGCTTCCCTTGCATTAAGGAACGGAAGTGCGCGATGTGAACCCAGTACTCTCCCTCTCTGTAAACTGTGGTCTTAGCCACTACATGTACTTCACTGCTGTTGAAAAGACATTTTTATATTTGATACTGATCACAATATTCAGGGCTGAAAGCATTGACAAGATGACGTTAGGGCAGTTTGATGGAAAAAGCCACTGCATATACCCAGTGTCTACCTGTCAAAAAATTACCCATACGAAATCTTTTCAGTGATTCCCTTCTTCAATATGAATTCAGAGGAGAGAGTTTTCGCTGAGATATCAAGTGCAGTAAGTCTGAACAGCAGTTGTACAAACTGCGTTTTTACACCCCTCAACTCTAAGAAGGAGACCTGCAAAACAGTTTTATGCTCACCAGCTCGGGGTGCTTTTGACTATATTTCAAGCGTTCAATCCATTATCCTTTTTCTGTCCACGCGTAATTTGTAGACAGCTTTTGTTTTATTCAGCTAGGAAAATCTACATTTGTGAAAAAACGGACAGATTATTTTTGTGTCCGAAATTCACCGGACAAACATCATTGCTTATAGTTTTCCTTTTGCCATTAATAAGAGAATAATTCCTATGCGTGCTTCATGTATTGGGACGTCTTCTGACTCCAGGATTTCATAGAATAACAAATGGATTGTTGGGGGATATCTGAAGCTTCTATGAACAGTTTAATTCACTGAACATTCAGAACAATTGTGGGTGAGAAAAAGAAATATATCTTCCTCAATAAACTTTTCTTTTGAAAAAGGAAATGCAATTTATATCATTTGATTCCTATGCATTATGTCGTTCAGTAATTACAGAGAAAAATGAATTTGTTCTTTTTCTCGTAATCTCTAAGTCTTAGAGAGTACATGTTTCTTCAAAATAATCTTTCCTAAGATTTAAAAAAGCAGGTAAATACAAAAATGATGAATTAAAGGAGAGCCAGGGTGACAAATCGAGCTTATGATACCGTTATAATCCTCCTTTTTACAGTAACTAATTCAAATCTTTAGCAGCAACACATTCATTTCTGTTTACACTAAAGTGAGAGAGGAAAAACGTGGTTTCTGGAAACACATAAAACAGCATAAGGCTAGTGTATTATGGGACTCAGCCTGCTCTATGCGTGCGTATTTAAGCAGCGAGAGCTGGTCACTCTCCGGAAGGAACTCAAAACGAATACAATGCTAGATGATAGCCCCAAGTAGTATGTGCAGCCACAGGAAAAGCATCCAAGTAAAAAAAACCTTCCAAAACAATTTTCAAATTGCTTTAAACTTCTTTTTTGGGACAGTGTGATTTTGGTGTGAAGGTAAAGGAATCTGATAAAATGAGTCTTTTTCCTTAAAATTATCTTAAAGTAGTATGCAGCCTGAAACTCCCTGGGCACGTCTGCAGCGAGAGGCAGCAGGCCCGAGTGCCCTTTATGCTGTGCCACCAGGCCCGAAATCATGGCATAGGAACACCTCACACAACGGGTGCCGTGGATACCAGAACTGCCCTTGCTGCCATCACGGATGAATGAGGCACCCGACATTCCAAGAGCCATGCTTTGTCCGAGGCATTTTCAATGCATTATTTACTTGAATCCTCACAATCATTTTGTCAAGGAAGGTGGGTTTTACTCTCCCTATATTACCATGGAGGGTATCACACTCCCAGTAACCTTAATTCGTTTCCTGAGCTGCCCTTGCATTAAGGAACGGAACTGCGCGATGTGAACCCAGTACTCTCCCTCTCTGTAACCTGTGGTCTTAGCCACTACATGTACGTCACTGCTGTTGAAAAGACATTTTTATATTTGATACTGATCACAATATTCAGGACTGAAAGCATAGTCATGATGACGTTATGGCAGGTTTGTGGACAAAGCCAATGCATATACCCCGTGTCTACAAGTCAAAAAATTACTAATACGAAATCTGTTCAGTGATTCCCTTCTTCAATATGAATTCAGAGGAGAGAGTTTTTGCTGAGATGTCAAATGCAGGCAGTTTGAACAGCAGTTGTACTTACTGCGTTTTTACACCCTACAACTCTAAGAAGGAAACCTGCAAAACAGTTTTATGCTCACCAGCTTGGGGTGCTTTTCATTAAATTTCAAGCGTTCAATCCATTAACCTTTTTTGTTCACGCGTAATTTGTACACAGTTTTGTTTTATTCAGCTAGGAAAATCTACATTTGTCAAAAAACGGACAGATGATTTTGGTGTCCAAAATTCACCGGACAAATATCATTGTTTATAATTTTCACTTGGCATTAATAAAAGAATAATTTCTATGTGCGTTTCGTGAATTGGGACGTCTTCTGACTCCAGGGTTTCATAGAATGACAAATGGATTGTTGGGGGAAATCTGAAGCTTGTATTAAAAGTTTAATTCACTGAACATTCAGAAAAATTGTGGGTGAGACAAAGAAATATATCTTCCTCAATGAACTTTTCTTTTGAAAAAGGAAAAACAAATTATATCATTTGAATAATATGCTTTATGTCGTTCAGTAATTACACGGAAAAAGGAATTGGTTCTTTTTCTCTTAATCTCTAAGGCTTAGAGAGTACATGTTTCTTGTGTATAATCTTTCCTAACATTTAAAGAAGCAGTTAAATAGAAGAATGATGAATGAAAGGAGAGCCATGGTGACAAATCGAGCTTTTGATACCGTTATAATCCTCCTTTTTACAGTAACTCATTCAAATCTTTAGCAGCAACACATTCATTTCCATATATAATAAAATGAGAGAGGGAAAACGTGGTTTCTGGAAACACATAAAACAGCATAAGGCTAGTGTATTATGGGACTCAGCCTGCTTAATGCGCATTTAAGCAGCGAGAGCTGGTCACTCTCCGGAAGGACCTCAAAACGAATACAATGCTACACGACTTTATTGATAGCACCAAGTAGTATGTCCAGCCACAGGAAAAGCATCCCAGTAAATTAAATCTTCCAAAACAATTTTCAAATTGCTGTAAACTTCTTTTTTGGATAGTATGCCTTTGGTGTGAAGGTTAAGGAAACTGATAAAACGTCTCTTTTTCCTTAAAATTACCTTAAAGTAGTATGCAGCCTGAAACTCTCTGGGCAATTCTGCAGCGAGAGGCAGCAGTCCTGAGTTCCCTTTATGCTCTGGCACCAGGCCCGAAATCATGGCATAGGAACACCTCACACAGCGAGTGCCATGGATACAAGAACTGCTCTTGCTGCCATCACGGATGACTGATGCACCCGATATTCCAAGCGCCCTGCTTTGTCCGAGGCATTTTCAGTGCATTATTTACTTTAATCCTCATAATCATTTTGTCAAGGAAGGTGGGTTTTATTCTCCCTATACTACCATGGAGGGAATCACACGCCCAGTAAGCTTAATTCGTTTCCTGAGCTTCCCTTGCATTAAGGAACGGAAGTGCGCGATGGGAACCCAGTACTCTCCCTCTCTGTAAACTGTGGTCTTAGCCACTACATGTACTTCACTGCTGTTGAAAAGACATTTTTATATTTGATACTGATCACAATATTCAGGGCTGAAAGCATTGACAAGATGACGTTAGGGCAGTTTGATGGAAAAAGCCACTGCATATACCCAGTGTCTACCTGTCAAAAAATTACCCATACGAAATCTTTTCAGTGATTCCCTTCTTCAATATGAATTCAGAGGAGAGAGTTTTCGCTGAGATATCAAGTGCAGTAAGTCTGAACAGCAGTTGTACAAACTGCGTTTTTACACCCCTCAACTCTAAGAAGGAGACCTGCAAAACAGTTTTATGCTCACCAGCTCGGGGTGCTTTTGACTATATTTCAAGCGTTCAATCCATTATCCTTTTTCTGTCCACGCGTAATTTGTAGACAGCTTTTGTTTTATTCAGCTAGGAAAATCTACATTTGTGAAAAAACGGACAGATTATTTTTGTGTCCGAAATTCACCGGACAAATATCATTGCTTATAGTTTTACTTTTGCATTAATAAGAGAATAATTCCTATGCGTGCTTCATGTATTGGGACGTCTTCTGACTCCAGGATTTCATAGAATAACAAATGGATTGTTGGGGGATATCTGAAGCTTCTATGAACAGTTTAATTCACTGAACATTCAGAACAATTGTGGGTGAGAAAAAGAAATATATCTTCCTCAATAAACTTTTCTTTTGAAAAAGGAAATGCAATTTATATCATTTGATTCCTATGCATTATGTCGTTCGGTAATTACAGAGAAAAATGGATTTGTTCTTTTTCTCGTAATCTCTCAGGCTTAGAGAGTACATGTTTCTTCAAAATAATCTTTCCTAAGATTTAAAAAAGCAGGTAAATACAAAAATGATGAATTAAAGGAGAGCCAGGGTGACAAATCGAGCTTATGATACCGTTATAATCCTCCTTTTTACAGTAACTAATTCAAATCTTTAGCAGCAACACATTCATTTCCATTTACACTAAAGTGAGAGAGGAAAAACGTGGTTTCTGGAAACACGTAAAACAGCATAAGGCTAGTGTATTATGGGACTCAGCCTGCTCTATGCGTGCGTATTTAAGCAGCGAGAGCTGGTCACTCTCCGGAAGGAACTCAAAACGAATACAATGCTAGATGATAGCCCCA
The DNA here is from genome assembly GCF_040802235.1 of Manis javanica. Taxonomy (NCBI): domain Eukaryota; kingdom Metazoa; phylum Chordata; class Mammalia; order Pholidota; family Manidae; genus Manis; species Manis javanica. The sequence goes on along the minus strand of NC_133156.1, from coordinate 30,517,232 downwards.
AGTAGTATGTGCAGCCACAGGAAAAGCATCCAAGTAAAAAAAACCTTCCAAAACAATTTTCAAATTGCTTTAAACTTCTTTTTTGGGACAGTATGATTTTGGTGTGAAGGTAAAGGAATCTGATAAAATGACTCTTTTTCCTTAAAATTATCTTAAAGTAGTATGCAGCCTGAAACTCCCTGGGCACGTCTGCAGCGAGAGGCAGCAGTCCCGAGTGCCCTTTATGCTGTGCCACCAGGCCCGAAATCATGGCATAGGAACACCTCACACAACGGGTGCCGTGGATACCAGAACTGCTCTTGCTGCCATCACGGATGAATGAGGCACCCGACATTCCAAGAGCCATGCTTTGTCCGAGGCATTTTCAATGCATTATTTACTTGAATCCTCATAATCATTTTGTCAAGGAAGCTGGGTTTTACTCTCCCTATATTACCATGGAGGGTATCACACGCCCAGTAAGCTTAATTCGTTTCCTGAGCTGCCCTTGCATTAAGGAACGGAACTGCGCGATGTGAACCCAGTACTCTCCCTCTCTGTAACCTGTGGTCTTAGCCACTACATGTACTTCACTGCTGTTGAAAAGACATTTTTATATTTGATACTGATCACAATATTCAGGACTGAAAGCATAGTCATGATGACGTTATGGCAGGTTTGTGGACAAAGCCAATGCATATACCCGGTGTCTACAAGTCAAAAAATTACTAATACGAAATCTGTTGAGTGATTCCCTTCTTCAATATGAATTCAGAGGAGAGAGTTTTTGCTGAGATGTCAAATGCAGGCAGTTTGAACAGCAGTTGTACTTACTGCGTTTTTACACCCTACAACTCTAAGAAGGAAACCTGCAAAACAGTTTTATGCTCACCAGCTTGGGGTGCTTTTGATTAAATTTCAAGCGTTCAATCCATTAACCTTTTTTGTCCACGCGTAATTTGTACACAGTTTTGTTTTATTCAGCTAGGAAAATTTACATTTGTCAAAAAACGGACAGATGATTTTGGTGTCCAAAATTCACCGGACAAATATCATTGTTTATAATTTTTGTTTGGCATTAATAAAAGAATAATTTCTATGTGCGTTTCGTGAATTGGGACGTCTTCTGACTCCAGGGTTTCATAGAATGACAAATGGATTGTTGGGGGAAATCTGAAGCTTGTATTAAAAGTTTAATTCACTGAACATTCAGAACAATTGTGGGTGAGACAAAGAAATATATCTTCCTCAATGAACTTTTCTTTTGAAAAAGGAAAAACAAATTATATCATTTGAATAATATGCTTTATGTCGTTCAGTAATTACACGGAAAAAGGAATTTGTTCTTTTTCTCTTAATCTCTAAGGCTTAGAGAGTACATGTTTCTTGTATATAATCTTTCCTAACATTTAAAGAAGCAGCTAAATAGAAGAATGATGAATGAAAGGAGAGCCATGGTGACAAATCGAGCTTTTGATACCGTTATAATCCTCCTTTTTACAGTAACTCATTCAAATCTTTAGCAGCAACACATTCATTTCCATATATACTAAAATGAGAGAGGGAAAACGTGGTTTCTGGAAACACATAAAACAGCATAAGGCTAGTGTATTATGGGACTCAGCCTGCTTAATGCGCATTTAAGCAGCGAGAGCTGGTCACTCTCCAGAAGGACCTCAAAACGAATACAATGCTACACGACTTTATTGATAGCCCCATGTAGTATGTCCAGCCACAGGAAAAGCATCCCAGTAAACTAAATCTTCCAAAACAATTTTCAAATTGCTGTAAACTTCTTTTTTGGATAGTATGCCTTTGGTGTGAAGGTTAAGGAAACTGATAAAACGTCTCTTTTTCCTTAAAATTACCTTAAAGTAGTATGCAGCCTGAAAATCTCTGGGCAATTCTGCAGCGAGAGGCAGCAGTCCTGAGTTCCCTTTATGCTCTGGCACCAGGCCCGAAATCATGGCATAGGAACACCTCACACAGCGAGTGCCATGGATACAAGAACTGCTCTTGCTGCCATCACGGATGACTGATGCACCCGATATTCCAAGCGCCCTGCTTTGTCCGAGGCATTTTCAGTGCATTATTTACTTTAATCCTCATAATCATTTTGTCAAGGAAGGTGGGTTTTATTCTCCCTATACTACCATGGAGGGAATCACACGCCCAGTAAGCTTAATTCGTTTCCTGAGCTTCCCTTGCATTAAGGAACGGAAGTGCGCGATGTGAACCCAGTACTCTCCCTCTCTGTAAACTGTGGTCTTAGCCACTACATGTACTTCACTGCTGTTGAAAAGACATTTTTATATTTGATACTGATCACAATATTCAGGGCTGAAAGCATTGACAAGATGACGTTAGGGCAGTTTGATGGAAAAAGCCACTGCATATACCCAGTGTCTACCTGTCAAAAAATTACCCATACGAAATCTTTTCAGTGATTCCCTTCTTCAATATGAATTCAGAGGAGAGAGTTTTCGCTGAGATATCAAGTGCAGTAAGTCTGAACAGCAGTTGTACAAACTGCGTTTTTACACCCCTCAACTCTAAGAAGGAGACCTGCAAAACAGTTTTATGCTCACCAGCTCGGGGTGCTTTTGACTATATTTCAAGCGTTCAATCCATTATCCTTTTTCTGTCCACGCGTAATTTGTAGACAGCTTTTGTTTTATTCAGCTAGGAAAATCTACATTTGTGAAAAAACGGACAGATTATTTTTGTGTCCGAAATTCACCGGACAAACATCATTGCTTATAGTTTTCCTTTTGCCATTAATAAGAGAATAATTCCTATGCGTGCTTCATGTATTGGGACGTCTTCTGACTCCAGGATTTCATAGAATAACAAATGGATTGTTGGGGGATATCTGAAGCTTCTATGAACAGTTTAATTCACTGAACATTCAGAACAATTGTGGGTGAGAAAAAGAAATATATCTTCCTCAATAAACTTTTCTTTTGAAAAAGGAAATGCAATTTATATCATTTGATTCCTATGCATTATGTCGTTCAGTAATTACAGAGAAAAATGAATTTGTTCTTTTTCTCGTAATCTCTAAGTCTTAGAGAGTACATGTTTCTTCAAAATAATCTTTCCTAAGATTTAAAAAAGCAGGTAAATACAAAAATGATGAATTAAAGGAGAGCCAGGGTGACAAATCGAGCTTATGATACCGTTATAATCCTCCTTTTTACAGTAACTAATTCAAATCTTTAGCAGCAACACATTCATTTCTGTTTACACTAAAGTGAGAGAGGAAAAACGTGGTTTCTGGAAACACATAAAACAGCATAAGGCTAGTGTATTATGGGACTCAGCCTGCTCTATGCGTGCGTATTTAAGCAGCGAGAGCTGGTCACTCTCCGGAAGGAACTCAAAACGAATACAATGCTAGATGATAGCCCCAAGTAGTATGTGCAGCCACAGGAAAAGCATCCAAGTAAAAAAAACCTTCCAAAACAATTTTCAAATTGCTTTAAACTTCTTTTTTGGGACAGTGTGATTTTGGTGTGAAGGTAAAGGAATCTGATAAAATGAGTCTTTTTCCTTAAAATTATCTTAAAGTAGTATGCAGCCTGAAACTCCCTGGGCACGTCTGCAGCGAGAGGCAGCAGGCCCGAGTGCCCTTTATGCTGTGCCACCAGGCCCGAAATCATGGCATAGGAACACCTCACACAACGGGTGCCGTGGATACCAGAACTGCCCTTGCTGCCATCACGGATGAATGAGGCACCCGACATTCCAAGAGCCATGCTTTGTCCGAGGCATTTTCAATGCATTATTTACTTGAATCCTCACAATCATTTTGTCAAGGAAGGTGGGTTTTACTCTCCCTATATTACCATGGAGGGTATCACACTCCCAGTAACCTTAATTCGTTTCCTGAGCTGCCCTTGCATTAAGGAACGGAACTGCGCGATGTGAACCCAGTACACTCCCTCTCTGTAACCTGTGGTCTTAGCCACTACATGTACGTCACTGCTGTTGAAAAGACATTTTTATATTTGATACTGATCACAATATTCAGGACTGAAAGCATAGTCATGATGACGTTATGGCAGGTTTGTGGACAAAGCCAATGCATACACCCCGTGTCTACAAGTCAAAAAATTACTAATACGAAATCTGTTCAGTGATTCCCTTCTTCAATATGAATTCAGAGGAGAGAGTTTTTGCTGAGATGTCAAATGCAGGCAGTTTGAACAGCAGTTGTACTTACTGCGTTTTTACACCCTACAACTCTAAGAAGGAAACCTGCAAAACAGTTTTATGCTCACCAGCTTGGGGTGCTTTTCATTAAATTTCAAGCGTTCAATCCATTAACCTTTTTTGTCCACGCGTAATTTGTACACAGTTTTGTTTCATTCAGCTAGGAAAATCTACATTTGTCAAAAAACGGACAGATGAATTTGGTGTCCAAAATTCACCGGACAAATATCATTGTTTATAATTTTTGTTTGGCATTAATAAAAGAATAATTTCTATGTGCGTTTCGTGAATTGGGACGTCTTCTGACTCCAGGGTTTCATAGAATGACAAATGGATTGTTGGGGGAAATCTGAAGCTTGTATTAAAAGTTTAATTCACTGAACATTCAGAACAATTGTGGGTGAGACAAAGAAATATATCTTCCTCAATGAACTTTTCTTTTGAAAAAGGAAAAACAAATTATATCATTTGAATAATATGCTTTATGTCGTTCAGTAATTACACGGAAAAAGGAATTGGTTCTTTTTCTCTTAATCTCTAAGGCTTAGAGAGTACATGTTTCTTGTGTATAATCTTTCCTATCATTTAAAGAAGCAGCTAAATAGAAGAATGATGAATGAAAGGAGAGCCATGGTGACAAATCGAGCTTTTGATACCGTTATAATCCTCCTTTTTACAGTAACTCATTCAAATCTTTAGCAGCAACACATTCATTTCCATATATACTAAAATGAGAGAGGAAAAACGTGGTTTCTGGAAACACATAAAACAGCATAAGGCTAGTGTATTATGGGACTCAGCCTGCTTAATGCGCATTTAAGCAGCGAGAGCTGGTCACTCTCCGGAAGGACCTCAAAACGAATACAATGCTACACGACTTTATTGATAGCCCCAAGTAGTATGTCCAGCCACAGGAAAAGCATCCCAGTAAATTAAATCTTCCAAAACAATTTTCAAATTGCTGTAAACTTCTTTTTTGGATAGTATGCCTTTGGTGTGAAGGTTAAGGAAACTGATAAAACGTCTCTTTTTCCTTAAAATTACCTTAAAGTAGTATGCAGCCTGAAACTCTCTGGGCAATTCTGCAGCGAGAGGCAGCAGTCCTGAGTTCCCTTTATGCTCTGGCACCAGGCCCGAAATCATGGCATAGGAACACCTCACACAGCGAGTGCCATGGATACAAGAACTGCTCTTGCTGCCATCACGGATGACTGATGCACCCGATATTCCAAGCGCCCTGCTTTGTCCGAGGCATTTTCAGTGCATTATTTACTTTAATCCTCATAATCATTTTGTCAAGGAAGGTGGGTTTTATTCTCCCTATACTACCATGGAGGGAATCACACGCCCAGTAAGCTTAATTCGTTTCCTGAGCTTCCCTTGCATTAAGGAAGGGAAGTGCGCGATGTGAACCCAGTACTCTCCCTCTCTGTAAACTGTGGTCTTAGCCACTACATGTACTTCACTGCTGTTGAAAAGACATTTTTATATTTGATACTGATCACAATATTCAGGGCTGAAAGCATTGACAAGATGACGTTAGGGTGGTTTGATGGAAAAAGCCACTGGATATACCCAGTGTCTACCTGTCAAAAAATTACCCATACGAAATCTTTTCAGTGATTCCCTTCTTCAATATGAATTCAGAGGAGAGAGTTTTCGCTGAGATATCAAGTGCAGTAAGTCTGAACAGCAGTTGTACAAACTGCGTTTTTACACCCCTCAACTCTAAGAAGGAGACCTGCAAAACAGTTTTATGCTCACCAGCTCGGGGTGCTTTTGACTATATTTCAAGCGTTCAATCCATTATCCTTTTTCTGTCCACGCGTAGTTTGTAGACAGTTTTGTTTTATTCAGCTAGGAAAATCTACATTTGTGAAAAAACGGACAGATTATTTTTGTGTCCGAAATTCACCGGACAAATATCATTGCTTATAGTTTTCCTTTTGCCATTAATAAGAGAATAATTTCTATGCGTGCTTCATATATTCGGGCGTCTTCTGACTCCAGGATTTCATAGAATAACAAATGGATTGTTGGGGGATATCTGAAGCTTCTATGAACAGTTTAATTCACTGAACATTCAGAACAATTGTGGGTGAGAAAAAGAAATATATCTTCCTCAATAAACTTTTCTGTTGAAAAAGGAAATGCAATTTATATCATTTGATTCCTATGCATTATGTCGTTCAGTAATTACAGAGAAAAATGAATTTGTTCTTTTTCTCGTAATCTCTAAGGCTTAGAGAGTACATGTTTCTTCAAAATAATCTTTCCTAAGATTTAAAAAAGCAGGTAAATACAAAAATGATGAATTAAAGGAGAGCCAGGGTGACAAATCGAGCTTATGATACCGTTATAATCCTCCTTTTTACAGTAACTAATTCAAATCTTTAGCAGCAACACATTCATTTCCGTTTACACTAAAGTGAGAGAGGAAAAACGTGGTTTCTGGAAACACGTAAAACAGCATAAGGCTAGTGTATTATGGGACTCAGCCTGCTCTATGCGTGCGTATTTAAGCAGCGAGAGCTGGTCACTCTCCGGAAGGAACTCAAAACGAATACAATGCTAGATGATAGCCCCAAGTAGTATGTGCAGCCACAGGAAAATCATCCAAGTAAAAAAAATTTTCCAAAACAATTTTCAAATTGCTTTAAACTTCTTTTTTGGGACAGTGTGATTTTGGTGTGAAGGTAAAGGAATCTGATAAAATGAGTCTTTTTCCTTAAAATTATCTTAAATTAGTATGCAGCCTGAAACTCCCTGGGCACGTCTGCAGCGAGAGGCAGCAGTCCCGAGTGCCCTTTATGCTGTGCCACCAGGCCCGAAATCATGGCATAGGAACACCTCACACAACGGGTGCCGTGGATACCAGAACTGCTCTTGCTGCCATCACGGATGAATGAGGCACCCGACATTCCAAGAGCCATGCTTTGTCCGAGGCATTTTCAATGCATTATTTACTTGAATCCTCATAATCATTTTGTCAAGGAAGCTGGGTTTTACTCTCCCTATATTACCATGGAGGGTATCACACGCCCAGTAAGCTTAATTCGTTTCCTGAGCTGCCCTTGCATTAAGGAACGGAACTGCGCGATGTGAACCCAGTACTCTCCCTCTCTGTAACCTGTGGTCTTAGCCACTACATGTACTTCACTGCTGTTGAAAAGACATTTTTATATTTGATACTGATCACAATATTCAGGACTGAAAGCATAGTCATGATGACGTTATGGCAGGTTTGTGGACAAAGCCAATGCATATACCCGGTGTCTACAAGTCAAAAAATTACTAATACGAAATCTGTTCAGTGATTCCCTTCTTCAATATGAATTCAGAGGAGAGAGTTTTTGCTGAGATGTCAAATGCAGGCAGTTTGAACAGCAGTTGTACTTACTGCGTTTTTACACCCTACAACTCTAAGAAGGAAACCTGCAAAACAGTTTTATGCTCACCAGCTTGGGGTGCTTTTGATTAAATTTCAAGCGTTCAATCCATTAACCTTTTTTGTCCACGCGTAATTTGTACACAGTTTTGTTTTATTCAGCTAGGAAAATCTACATTTGTCAAAAAACGGACAGATGAATTTGGTGTCCAAAATTCACCGGACAAATATCATTGTTTATAATTTTTGTTTGGCATTAATAAAAGAATAATTTCTATGTGCGTTTCGTGAATTGGGACGTCTTCTGACTCCAGGGTTTCATAGAATGACAAATGGATTGTTGGGGGAAATCTGAAGCTTGTATTAAAAGTTTAATTCACTGAACATTCAGAACAATTGTGGGTGAGACAAAGAAATATATCTTCCTCAATGAACTTTTCTTTTGAAAAAGGAAAAACAAATTATATCATTTGAATAATATGCTTTATGTCGTTCAGTAATTACACGGAAAAAGGAATTTGTTCTTTTTCTCTTAATCTCTAAGGCTTAGAGAGTACATGTTTCTTGTATATAATCTTTCCTAACATTTAAAGAAGCAGCTAAATAGAAGAATGATGAATGAAAGGAGAGCCATGGTGACAAATCGAGCTTTTGATACCGTTATAATCCTCCTTTTTACAGTAACTCATTCAAATCTTTAGCAGCAACACATTCATTTCCATATATACTAAAATGAGAGAGGGAAAACGTGGTTTCTGGAAACACATAAAACAGCATAAGGCTAGTGTATTATGGGACTCAGCCTGCTTAATGCGCATTTAAGCAGCGAGAGCTGGTCACTCTCCAGAAGGACCTCAAAACGAATACAATGCTACACGACTTTATTGATAGCCCCATGTAGTATGTCCAGCCACAGGAAAAGCATCCCAGTAAACTAAATCTTCCAAAACAATTTTCAAATTGCTGTAAACTTCTTTTTTGGATAGTATGCCTTTGGTGTGAAGGTTAAGGAAACTGATAAAACGTCTCTTTTTCCTTAAAATTACCTTAAAGTAGTATGCAGCCTGAAACTCTCTGGGCAATTCTGCAGCGAGAGGCAGCAGTCCTGAGTTCCCTTTATGCTCTGGCACCAGGCCCGAAATCATGGCATAGGAACACCTCACACAGCGAGTGCCATGGATACAAGAACTGCTCTTGCTGCCATCACGGATGACTGATGCACCCGATATTCCAAGCGCCCTGCTTTGTCCGAGGCATTTTCAGTGCATTATTTACTTTAATCCTCATAATCATTTTGTCAAGGAAGGTGGGTTTTATTCTCCCTATACTACCATGGAGGGAATCACACGCCCAGTAAGCTTAATTCGTTTCCTGAGCTTCCCTTGCATTAAGGAACGGAAGTGCGCGATGTGAACCCAGTACTCTCCCTCTCTGTAAACTGTGGTCTTAGCCACTACATGTACTTCACTGCTGTTGAAAAGACATTTTTATATTTGATACTGATCACAATATTCAGGGCTGAAAGCATTGACAAGATGACGTTAGGGCAGTTTGATGGAAAAAGCCACTGCATATACCCAGTGTCTACCTGTCAAAAAATTACCCATACGAAATCTTTTCAGTGATTCCCTTCTTCAATATGAATTCAGAGGAGAGAGTTTTCGCTGAGATATCAAGTGCAGTAAGTCTGAACAGCAGTTGTACAAACTGCGTTTTTACACCCCTCAACTCTAAGAAGGAGACCTGCAAAACAGTTTTATGCTCACCAGCTCGGGGTGCTTTTGACTATATTTCAAGCGTTCAATCCATTATCCTTTTTCTGTCCACGCGTAATTTGTAGACAGCTTTTGTTTTATTCAGCTAGGAAAATCTACATTTGTGAAAAAACGGACAGATTATTTTTGTGTCCGAAATTCACCGGACAAACATCATTGCTTATAGTTTTCCTTTTGCCATTAATAAGAGAATAATTCCTATGCGTGCTTCATGTATTGGGACGTCTTCTGACTCCAGGATTTCATAGAATAACAAATGGATTGTTGGGGGATATCTGAAGCTTCTATGAACAGTTTAATTCACTGAACATTCAGAACAATTGTGGGTGAGAAAAAGAAATATATCTTCCTCAATAAACTTTTCTTTTGAAAAAGGAAATGCAATTTATATCATTTGATTCCTATGCATTATGTCGTTCAGTAATTACAGAGAAAAATGAATTTGTTCTTTTTCTCGTAATCTCTAAGTCTTAGAGAGTACATGTTTCTTCAAAATAATCTTTCCTAAGATTTAAAAAAGCAGGTAAATACAAAAATGATGAATTAAAGGAGAGCCAGGGTGACAAATCGAGCTTATGATACCGTTATAATCCTCCTTTTTACAGTAACTAATTCAAATCTTTAGCAGCAACACATTCATTTCCGTTTACACTAAAGTGAGAGAGGAAAAACGTGGTTTCTGGAAACACATAAAACAGCATAAGGCTAGTGTATTATGGGACTCAGCCTGCTCTATGCGTGCGTATTTAAGCAGCGAGAGCTGGTCACTCTCCGGAAGGAACTCAAAACGAATACAATGCTAGATGATAGCCCCAAGTAGTATGTGCAGCCACAGGAAAAGCATCCAAGTAAAAAAAATCTTCCAAAACAATTTTCAAATTGCTTTAAACTTCTTTTTTGGGACAGTGTGATTTTGGTGTGAAGGTAAAGGAATCTGATAAAATGAGTCTTTTTCCTTAAAATTATCTTAAAGTAGTATGCAGCCTGAAACTCCCTGGGCACGTCTGCAGCGAGAGGCAGCAGTCCCGAGTGCCCTTTATGCTGTGCCACCAGGCCCGAAATCATGGCATAGGAACACCTCACACAACGGGTGCCGTGGATACCAGAACTGCTCTTGCTGCCATCACGGATGAATGAGGCACCCGACATTCCAAGAGCCATGCTTTGTCCGAGGCATTTTCAATGCATTATTTACTTGAATCCTCATAATCATTTTGTCAAGGAAGCTGGGTTTTACTCTCCCTATATTACCATGGAGGGTATCACACGCCCAGTAAGCTTAATTCGTTTCCTGAGCTGCCCTTGCATTAAGGAACGGAACTGCGCGATGTGAACCCAGTACTCTCCCTCTCTGTAACCTGTGGTCTTAGCCACTACATGTACTTCACTGCTGTTGAAAAGACATTTTTATATTTGATACTGATCACAATATTCAGGACTGAAAGCATAGTCATGATGACGTTATGGCAGGTTTGTGGACAAAGCCAATGCATATACCCGGTGTCTACAAGTCAAAAAATTACTAATACGAAATCTGTTCAGTGATTCCCTTCTTCAATATGAATTCAGAGGAGAGAGTTTTTGCTGAGATGTCAAATGCAGGCAGTTTGAACAGCAGTTGTACTTACTGCGTTTTTACACCCTACAACTCTAAGAAGGAAACCTGCAAAACAGTTTTATGCTCACCAGCTTGGGGTGCTTTTGATTAAATTTCAAGCGTTCAATCCATTAACCTTTTTTGTCCACGCGTAATTTGTACACAGTTTTGTTTTATTCAGCTAGGAAAATCTACATTTGTCAAAAAACGGACAGATGATTTTGGTGTCCAAAATTCACCGGACAAATATCATTGTTTATAATTTTCATTTGGCATTAATAAAAGAATAATTTCTATGTGCGTTTCGTGAATTGGGACGTCTTCTGACTCCAGGGTTTCATAGAATGACAAATGGATTGTTGGGGGAAATCTGAAGCTTGTATTAAAAGTTTAATTCACTGAACATTCAGAACAATTGTGGGTGAGACAAAGAAATATATCTTCCTCAATAAACTTTTCTTTTGAAAAAGGAAAAACAAATTATATCATTTGAATAATATGCTTTATGTCGTTCAGTAATTACACGGAAAAAGGAATTTGTTCTTTTTCTCTTAATCCCTAAGGCTTAGAGAGTACATGTTTCTTGTATATAATCTTTCCTAACATTTAAAGAAGCAGCTAAATAGAAGAATGATGAATGAAAGGAGAGCCATGGTGACAAATCGAGCTTTTGATACCGTTATAATCCTCCTTTTTACAGTAACTCATTCAAATCTTTAGCAGCAACACATTCATTTCCATATATACTAAAATGAGAGAGGGAAAACGTGGTTTCTGGAAACACATAAAACAGCATAAGGCTAGTGTATTATGGGACTCAGCCTGCTTAATGCGCATTTAAGCAGCGAGAGCTGGTCACTCTCCGGAAGGACCTCAAAACAAATACAATGCTACACGACTTTATTGATAGCCCCAAGTAGTATGTCCAGCCACAGGAAAAGCATCCCAGTAAATTAAATCTTCCAAAACAATTTTCAAATTGCTGTAAACTTCTTTTTTGGATAGTATGCCTTTGGTGTGAAGGTTAAGGAAACTGATAAAACGTCTCTTTTTCCTTAAAATTACCTTAAAGTAGTATGCAGCCTGAAACTCTCTGGGCAATTCTGCAGCGAGAGGCAGCAGTCCTGAGTTCCCTTTATGCTCTGGCACCAGGCCCGAAATCATGGCATAGGAACACCTCACACAGCGAGTGCCATGGATACAAGAACTGCTCTTGCTGCCATCACGGATGACTGATGCACCCGATATTCCAAGCGCCCTGCTTTGTCCGAGGCATTTTCAGTGCATTATTTACTTTAATCCTCATAATCATTTTGTCAAGGAAGGTGGGTTTTATTCTCCCTATACTACCATGGAGGGAATCACACGCCCAGTAAGCTTAATTCGTTTCCTGAGCTTCCCTTGCATTAAGGACGGGAAGTGCGCGATGTGAACCCAGTACTCTCCCTCTCTGTAAACTGTGGTCTTAGCCACTACATGTACTTCACTGCTGTTGAAAAGACATTTTTATATTTGATACTGATCACAATATTCAGGGCTGAAAGCATTGACAAGATGACGTTAGGGCAGTTTGATGGAAAAAGCCACTGCATATACCCAGTGTCTACCTGTCAAAAAATTACCCATACGAAATCTTTTCAGTGATTCCCTTCTTCAATATGAATTCAGAGGAGAGAGTTTTCGCTGAGATATCAAGTGCAGTAAGTCTGAACAGCAGTTGTACAAACTGCGTTTTTACACCCCTCAACTCTAAGAAGGAGACCTGCAAAACAGTTTTATGCTCACCAGCTCGGGGTGCTTTTGACTATATTTCAAGCGTTCAATCCATTATCCTTTTTCTGTCCACGCGTAATTTGTAGACAGCTTTTGTTTTATTCAGCTAGGAAAATCTACATTTGTGAAAAAACGGACAGATTATTTTTGTGTCCGAAATTCACCGGACAAATATCATTGCTTATAGTTTTCCTTTTGCATTAATAAGAGAATAATTCCTATGCGTGCTTCATGTATTGGGACGTCTTCTGACTCCAGGATTTCATAGAATAACAAATGGATTGTTGGGGGATATCTGAAGCTTCTATGAACAGTTTAATTCACTGAACATTCAGAACAATTGTGGGTGAGAAAAAGAAATATATCTTCCTCAATAAACTTTTCTGTTGAAAAAGGAAATGCAATTTATATCATTTGATTCCTATGCATTATGTCGTTCAGTAATTACAGAGAAAAATGAATTTGTTCTTTTTCTCGTAATCTCTAAGTCTTAGAGAGTACATGTTTCTTCAAAATAATCTTTCCTAAGATTTAAAAAAGCAGGTAAATACAAAAATGATGAATTAAAGGAGAGCCAGGGTGACAAATCGAGCTTATGATACCGTTATAATCCTCCTTTTTACAGTAACTAATTCAAATCTTTAGCAGCAACACATTCATTTCCATTTACACTAAAGTGAGAGAGGAAAAACGTGGTTTCTGGAAACACATAAAACAGCATAAGGCTAGTGTATTATGGGACTCAGCCTGCTCAATGCGTGCGTATTTAAGCAGCGAGAGCTGGTCACTCTCCGGAAGGAACTCAAAACGAATACAATGCTAGATGATAGCCCCAAGTAGTGTGTGCAGCCACAGGAAAAGCATCCAAGTAAAAAAAATCTCCCAAAACAATTTTCAAATTGCTTTAAACTTCTTTTTTGGGACAGTGTGATTTTGGTGTGAAGGTAAAGGAATCTGATAAAATGACTCTTTTTCCTTAAAATTATCTTAAAGTAGTATGCAGCCTGAAACTCCCTGGGCACGTCTGCAGCGAGAGGCAGCAGTCCCGAGTGCCCTTTATGCTGTGCCACCAGGCCCGAAATCATGGCATAGGAACACCTCACACAACGGGTGCCGTGGATACCAGAACTGCTCTTGCTGCCATCACGGATGAATGAGGCACCCGACATTCCAAGAGCCATGCTTTGTCCGAGGCATTTTCAATGCATTATTTACTTGAATCCTCATAATCATTTTGTCAAGGAAGCTGGGTTTTACTCTCCCTATATTACCATGGAGGGTATCACACGCCCAGTAAGCTTAATTCGTTTCCTGAGCTGCCCTTGCATTAAGGAACGGAACTGCGCGATGTGAACCCAGTACTCTCCCTCTCTGTAACCTGTGGTCTTAGCCACTACATGTACTTCACTGCTGTTGAAAAGACATTTTTATATTTGATACTGATCACAATATTCAGGACTGAAAGCATAGTCATGATGACGTTATGGCAGGTTTGTGGACAAAGCCAATGCATATACCCGGTGTCTACAAGTCAAAAAATTACTAATACGAAATCTGTTCAGTGATTCCCTTCTTCAATATGAATTCAGAGGAGAGAGTTTTTGCTGAGATGTCAAATGCAGGCAGTTTGAACAGCAGTTGTACTTACTGCGTTTTTACACCCTACAACTCTAAGAAGGAAACCTGCAAAACAGTTTTATGCTCACCAGCTTGGGGTGCTTTTGATTAAATTTCAAGCGTTCAATCCATTAACCTTTTTTGTCCACGCGTAATTTGTACACAGTTTTGTTTTATTCAGCTAGGAAAATCTACATTTGTCAAAAAACGGACAGATGATTTTGGTGTCCAAAATTCACCGGACAAATATCATTGTTTATAATTTTCATTTGGCATTAATAAAAGAATAATTTCTATGTGCGTTTCGTGAATTGGGACGTCTTCTGACTCCAGGGTTTCATAGAATGACAAATGGATTGTTGGGGGAAATCTGAAGCTTGTATTAAAAGTTTAATTCACTGAACATTCAGAACAATTGTGGGTGAGACAAAGAAATATATCTTCCTCAATAAACTTTTCTTTTGAAAAAGGAAAAACAAATTATATCATTTGAATAATATGCTTTATGTCGTTCAGTAATTACACGGAAAAAGGAATTTGTTCATTTTCTCTTAATCTCTAAGGCTTAGAGAGTACATGTTTCTTGTATATAATCTTTCCTAACATTTAAAGAAGCAGTTAAATAGAAGAATGATGAATGAAAGGAGAGCCATGGTGACAAATCGAGCTTTTGATACCGTTATAATCCTCCTTTTTACAGTAACTCATTCAAATCTTTAGCAGCAACACATTCATTTCCATATATACTAAAATGAGAGAGGGAAAACGTGGTTTCTGGAAACACATAAAACAGCATAAGGCTAGTGTATTATGGGACTCAGCCTGCTTAATGCGCATTTAAGCAGCGAGAGCTGGTCACTCTCCGGAAGGACCTCAAAACGAATACAATGCTACACGACTTTATTGATAGCCCCAAGTAGTATGTCCAGCCACAGGAAAAGCATCCCAGTAAATTAAATCTTCCAAAACAATTTTCAAATTGCTGTAAACTTCTTTTTTGGATAGTATGCCTTTGGTGTGAAGGTTAAGGAAACTGATAAAACGTCTCTTTTTCCTTAAAATTACCTTAAAGTAGTATGCAGCCTGAAACTCTCTGGGCAATTCTGCAGCGAGAGGCAGCAGTCCTGAGTTCCCTTTATGCTCTGGCACCAGGCCCGAAATCATGGCATAGGAACACCTCACACAGCGAGTGCCATGGATACAAGAACTGCTCTTGCTGCCATCACGGATGACTGATGCACCCGATATTCCAAGCGCCCTGCTTTGTCCGAGGCATTTTCAGTGCATTATTTACTTTAATCCTCATAATCATTTTGTCAAGGAAGGTGGGTTTTATTCTCCCTATACAACCATGGAGGGAATCACACGCCCAGTAAGCTTAATTCGTTTCCTGAGCTTCCCTTGCATTAAGGACGGGAAGTGCGCGATGTGAACCCAGTACTCTCCCTCTCTGTAAACTGTGGTCTTAGCCACTACATGTACTTCACTGCTGTTGAAAAGACATTTTTATATTTGATACTGATCACAATATTCAGGGCTGAAAGCATTGACAAGATGACGTTAGGGCAGTTTGATGGAAAAAGCCACTGCATATACCCAGTGTCTACCTGTCAAAAAATTACCCATACGAAATCTTTTCAGTGATTCCCTTCTTCAATATGAATTCAGAGGAGAGAGTTTTCGCTGAGATATCAAGTGCAGTAAGTCTGAACAGCAGTTGTACAAACTGCGTTTTTACACCCCTCAACTCTAAGAAGGAGACCTGCAAAACAGTTTTATGCTCACCAGCTCGGGGTGCTTTTGACTATATTTCAAGCGTTCAATCCATTATCCTTTTTCTGTCCACGCGTAATTTGTAGACAGCTTTTGTTTTATTCAGCTAGGAAAATCTACATTTGTGAAAAAACGGACAGATTATTTTTGTGTCCGAAATTCACCGGACAAATATCATTGCTTATAGTTTTCCTTTTGCCATTAATAAGAGAATAATTCCTATGCGTGCTTCATGTATTGGGACGTCTTCTGACTCCAGGATTTCATAGAATAACAAATGGATTGTTGGGGGATATCTGAAGCTTCTATGAACAGTTTAATTCACTGAACATTCAGAACAATTGTGGGTGAGAAAAAGAAATATATCTTCCTCAATAAACTTTTCTTTTGAAAAAGGAAATGCAATTTATATCATTTGATTCCTATGCATTATGTCGTTCAGTAATTACAGAGAAAAATGAATTTGTTCTTTTTCTCGTAATCTCTAAGTCTTAGAGAGTACATGTTTCTTCAAAATAATCTTTCCTAAGATTTAAAAAAGCAGGTAAATACAAAAATGATGAATTAAAGGAGAGCCAGGGTGACAAATCGAGCTTATGATACCGTTATAATCCTCCTTTTTACAGTAACTAATTCAAATCTTTAGCAGCAACACATTCATTTCCGTTTACACTAAAGTGAGAGAGGAAAAACGTGGTTTCTGGAAACACGTAAAACAGCATAAGGCTAGTGTATTATGGGACTCAGCCTGCTCTATGCGTGCGTATTTAAGCAGCGAGAGCTGGTCACTCTCCGGAAGGAACTCAAAACGAATACAATGCTAGATGATAGCCCCAAGTAGTATGTGCAGCCACAGGAAAATCATCCAAGTAAAAAAAATCTTCCAAAACAATTTTCAAATTGCTTTAAACTTCTTTTTTGGGACGGTGTGATTTTGGTGTGAAGGTAAAGGAATCTGATAAAATGAGTCTTTTTCCTTAAAATTATCTTAAAGTAGTATGCAGCCTGAAACTCCCTGGGCACGTCTGCAGCGAGAGGCAGCAGTCCCGAGTGCCCTTTATGCTGTGCCACCAGGCCCGAAATCATGGCATAGGAACACCTCACACAACGGGTGCCGTGGATACCAGAACTGCTCTTGCTGCCATCACGGATGAATGAGGCACCCGACATTCCAAGAGCCATGCTTTGTCCGAGGCATTTTCAATGCATTATTTACTTGAATCCTCATAATCATTTTGTCAAGGAAGCTGGGTTTTACTCTCCCTATATTACCATGGAGGGTATCACACGCCCAGTAAGCTTAATTCGTTTCCTGAGCTGCCCTTGCATTAAGGAACGGAACTGCGCGATGTGAACCCAGTACTCTCCCTCTCTGTAACCTGTGGTCTTAGCCACTACATGTACTTCACTGCTGTTGAAAAGACATTTTTATATTTGATACTGATCACAATATTCAGGACTGAAAGCATAGTCATGATGACGTTATGGCAGGTTTGTGGACAAAGCCAATGCATATACCCGGTGTCTACAAGTCAAAAAATTACTAATACGAAATCTGTTCAGTGATTCCCTTCTTCAATATGAATTCAGAGGAGAGAGTTTTTGCTGAGATGTCAAATGCAGGCAGTTTGAACAGCAGTTGTACTTACTGCGTTTTTACACCCTACAACTCTAAGAAGGAAACCTGCAAAACAGTTTTATGCTCACCAGCTTGGGGTGCTTTTGATTAAATTTCAAGCGTTCAATCCATTAACCTTTTTTGTCCACGCGTAATTTGTACACAGTTTTGTTTTATTCAGCTAGGAAAATCTACATTTGTCAAAAAACGGACAGATGATTTTGGTGTCCAAAATTCACCGGACAAATATCATTGTTTATAATTTTCATTTGGCATTAATAAAAGAATAATTTGTATGTGCGTTTCGTGAATTGGGACGTCTTCTGACTCCAGGGTTTCATAGAATGACAAATGGATTGTTGGGGGAAATCTGAAGCTTGTATTAAAAGTTTAATTCACTGAACATTCAGAACAATTGTGGGTGAGACAAAGAAATGTATCTTCCTCAATAAACTTTTCTTTTGAAAAAGGAAAAACAAATTATATCATTTGAATAATATGCTTTATGTCGTTCAGTAATTACACGGAAAAAGGAATTTGTTCTTTTTCTCTTAATCCCTAAGGCTTAGAGAGTACATGTTTCTTGTATATAATCTTTCCTAACATTTAAAGAAGCAGCTAAATAGAAGAATGATGAATGAAAGGAGAGCCATGGTGACAAATCGAGCTTTTGATACCGTTATAATCCTCCTTTTTACAGTAACTCATTCAAATCTTTAGCAGCAACACATTCATTTCCATATATACTAAAATGAGAGAGGGAAAACGTGGTTTCTGGAAACACATAAAACAGCATAAGGCTAGTGTATTATGGGACTCAGCCTGCTTAATGCGCATTTAAGCAGCGAGAGCTGGTCACTCTCCGGAAGGACCTCAAAACAAATACAATGCTACACGACTTTATTGATAGCCCCAAGTAGTATGTCCAGCCACAGGAAAAGCATCCCAGTAAATTAAGTCTTCCAAAACAATTTTCAAATTGCTGTAAACTTCTTTTTTGGATAGTATGCCTTTGGTGTGAAGGTTAAGGAAACTGATAAAACGTCTCTTTTTCCTTAAAATTACCTTAAAGTAGTATGCAGCCTGAAACTCTCTGGGCAATTCTGCAGCGAGAGGCAGCAGTCCTGAGTTCCCTTTATGCTCTGGCACCAGGCCCGAAATCATGGCATAGGAACACCTCACACAGCGAGTGCCATGGATACAAGAACTGCTCTTGCTGCCATCACGGATGACTGATGCACCCGATATTCCAAGCGCCCTGCTTTGTCCGAGGCATTTTCAGTGCATTATTTACTTTAATCCTCATAATCATTTTGTCAAGGAAGGTGGGTTTTATTCTCCCTATACTACCATGGAGGGAATCACACGCCCAGTAAGCTTAATTCGTTTCCTGAGCTTCCCTTGCAGTAAGGACGGGAAGTGCGCGATGTGAACCCAGTACTCTCCCTCTCTGTAAACTGTGGTCTTAGCCACTACATGTACTTCACTGCTGTTGAAAAGACATTTTTATATTTGATACTGATCACAATATTCAGGGCTGAAAGCATTGACAAGATGACGTTAGGGCAGTTTGATGGAAAAAGCCACTGCATATACCCAGTGTCTACCTGTCAAAAAATCACCCATACGAAATCTTTTCAGTGATTCCCTTCTTCAATATGAATTCAGAGGAGAGAGTTTTCGCTGAGATATCAAGTGCAGTAAGTCTGAACAGCAGTTGTACAAACTGCGTTTTTACACCCCTCAACTCTAAGAAGGAGACCTGCAAAACAGTTTTATGCTCACCAGCTCGGGGTGCTTTTGACTATATTTCAAGCGTTCAATCCATTATCCTTTTTCTGTCCACGCGTAATTTGTAGACAGCTTTTGTTTTATTCAGCTAGGAAAATCTACATTTGTGAAAAAACGGACAGATTATTTTTGTGTCCGAAATTCACCGGACAAATATCATTGCTTATAGTTTTCCTTTTGCATTAATAAGAGAATAATTCCTATGCGTGCTTCATGTATTGGGACGTCTTCTGACTCCAGGATTTCATAGAATAACAAATGGATTGTTGGGGGATATCTGAAGCTTCTATGAACAGTTTAATTCACTGAACATTCAGAAGAATTGTGGGTGAGAAAAAGAAATATATCTTCCTCAATAATCTTTTCTTTTGAAAAAGGAAATGCAATTTATATCATTTGATTCCTATGCATTATGTCGTTCAGTAATTACAGAGAAAAATGAATTTGTTCTTTTTCTCGTAATCTCTAAGTCTTAGAGAGTACATGTTTCTTCAAAATAATCTTTCCTAAGATTTAAAAAAGCAGGTAAATACAAAAATGATGAATTAAAGGAGAGCCAGGGTGACAAATCGAGCTTATGATACCGTTATAATCCTCCTTTTTACAGTAACTAATTCAAATCTTTAGCAGCAACACATTCATTTCCATTTACACTAATGTGAGAGAGGAAAAACGTGGTTTCTGGAAACACATAAAACAGCATAAGGCTAGTGTATTATGGGACTCAGCCTGCTCAATGCGTGCGTATTTAAGCAGCGAGAGCTGGTCACTCTCCGGAAGGAACTCAAAACGAATACAATGCTAGATGATAGCCCCAAGTAGTGTGTGCAGCCACAGGAAAAGCATCCAAGTAAAAAAAATCTCCCAAAACAATTTTCAAATTGCTTTAAACTTCTTTTTTGGGACAGTGTGATTTTGGTGTGAAGGTAAAGGAATCTGATAAAATGACTCTTTTTCCTTAAAATTATCTTAAAGTAGTATGCAGCCTGAAACTCCCTGGGCACGTCTGCAGCGAGAGGCAGCAGTCCCGAGTGCCCTTTATGCTGTGCCACCAGGCCCGAAATCATGGCATAGGAACACCTCACACAACGGGTGCCGTGGATACCAGAACTGCTCTTGCTGCCATCACGGATGAATGAGGCACCCGACATTCCAAGAGCCATGCTTTGTCCGAGGCATTTTCAATGCATTATTTACTTGAATCCTCATAATCATTTTGTCAAGGAAGCTGGGTTTTACTCTCCCTATATTACCATGGAGGGTATCACACGCCCAGTAAGCTGAATTCGTTTCCTGAGCTGCCCTTGCATTAAGGAACGGAACTGCGCGATGTGAACCCAGTACTCTCCCTCTCTGTAACCTGTGGTCTTAGCCACTACATGTACTTCACTGCTGTTGAAAAGACATTTTTATATTTGATACTGATCACAATATTCAGGACTGAAAGCATAGTCATGATGACGTTATGGCAGGTTTGTGGACAAAGCCAATGCATATACCCGGTGTCTACAAGTCAAAAAATTACTAATACGAAATCTGTTCAGTGATTCCCTTCTTCAATATGAATTCAGAGGAGAGAGTTTTTGCTGAGATGTCAAATGCAGGCAGTTTGAACAGCAGTTGTACTTACTGCGTTTTTACACCCTACAACTCTAAGAAGGAAACCTGCAAAACAGTTTTATGCTCACCAGCTTGGGGTGCTTTTGATTAAATTTCAAGCGTTCAATCCATTAACCTTTTTTGTCCACGCGTAATTTGTACACAGTTTTGTTTTATTCAGCTAGGAAAATCTACATTTGTCAAAAAACGGACAGATGATTTTGGTGTCCAAAATTCACCGGACAAATATCATTGTTTATAATTTTCATTTGGCATTAATAAAAGAATAATTTCTATGTGCGTTTCGTGAATTGGGACGTCTTCTGACTCCAGGGTTTCATAGAATGACAAATGGATTGTTGGGGGAAATCTGAAGCTTGTATTAAAAGTTTAATTCACTGAACATTCAGAACAATTGTGGGTGAGACAAAGAAATATATCTTCCTCAATAAACTTTTCTTTTGAAAAAGGAAAAACAAATTATATCATTTGAATAATATGCTTTATGTCGTTCAGTAATTACACGGAAAAAGGAATTTGTTCATTTTCTCTTAATCTCTAAGGCTTAGAGAGTACATGTTTCTTGTATATAATCTTTCCTAACATTTAAAGAAGCAGTTAAATAGAAGAATGATGAATGAAAGGAGAGCCATGGTGACAAATCGAGCTTTTGATACCGTTATAATCCTCCTTTTTACAGTAACTCATTCAAATCTTTAGCAGCAACACATTCATTTCCATATATACTAAAATGAGAGAGGGAAAACGTGGTTTCTGGAAACACATAAAACAGCATAAGGCTAGTGTATTATGGGACTCAGCCTGCTTAATGCGCATTTAAGCAGCGAGAGCTGGTCACTCTCCGGAAGGACCTCAAAACAAATACAATGCTACACGACTTTATTGATAGCCCCAAGTAGTATGTCCAGCCACAGGAAAAGCATCCCAGTAAATTAAATCTTCCAAAACAATTTTCAAATTGCTGTAAACTTCTTTTTTTGATAGTATGCCTTTGGTGTGAAGGTTAAGGAAACTGATAAAACGTCTCTTTTTCCTTAAAATTACCTTAAAGTAGTATGCAGCCTGAAACTCTCTGGGCAATTCTGCAGCGAGAGGCAGCAGTCCTGAGTTCCCTTTATGCTCTGGCACCAGGCCCGAAATCATGGCATAGGAACACCTCACACAGCGAGTGCCATGGATACAAGAACTGCTCTTGCTGCCATCACGGATGACTGATGCACCCGATATTCCAAGCGCCCTGCTTTGTCCGAGGCATTTTCAGTGCATTATTTACTTTAATCCTCATAATCATTTTGTCAAGGAAGGTGGGTTTTATTCTCCCTATACAACCATGGAGGGAATCACACGCCCAGTAAGCTTAATTCGTTTCCTGAGCTTCCCTTGCATTAAGGACGGGAAGTGCGCGATGTGAACCCAGTACTCTCCCTCTCTGTAAACTGTGGTCTTAGCCACTACATGTACTTCACTGCTGTTGAAAAGACATTTTTATATTTGATACTGATCACAATATTCAGGGCTGAAAGCATTGACAAGATGACGTTAGGGCAGTTTGATGGAAAAAGCCACTGCATATACCCGGTGTCTACCTGTCAAAAAATTACCCATACGAAATCTTTTCAGTGATTCCCTTCTTCAATATGAATTCAGAGGAGAGAGTTTTCGCTGAGATATCAAGTGCAGTAAGTCTGAACAGCAGTTGTACAAACTGCGTTTTTACACCCCTCAACTCTAAGAAGGAGACCTGCAAAACAGTTTTATGCTCACCAGCTCGGGGTGCTTTTGACTATATTTCAAGCGTTCAATCCATTATCCTTTTTCTGTCCACGCGTAATTTGTAGACAGCTTTTGTTTTATTCAGCTAGGAAAATCTACATTTGTGAAAAAACGGACAGATTATTTTTGTGTCCGAAATTCACCGGACAAATATCATTGCTTATAGTTTTCCTTTTGCATTAATAAGAGAATAATTCCTATGCGTGCTTCATGTATTGGGACGTCTTCTGACTCCAGGATTTCATAGAATAACAAATGGATTGTTGGGGGATATCTGAAGCTTCTATGAACAGTTTAATTCACTGAACATTCAGAACAATTGTGGGTGAGAAAAAGAAATATATCTTCCTCAATAAACTTTTCTGTTGAAAAAGGAAATGCAATTTATATCATTTGATTCCTATGCATTATGTCGTTCAGTAATTACAGAGAAAAATGAATTTGTTCTTTTTCTCGTAATCTCTAAGTCTTAGAGAGTACATGTTTCTTCAAAATAATCTTTCCTAAGATTTAAAAAAGCAGGTAAATACAAAAATGATGAATTAAAGGAGAGCCAGGGTGACAAATCGAGCTTATGATACCGTTATAATCCTCCTTTTTACAGTAACTAATTCAAATCTTTAGCAGCAACACATTCATTTCCGTTTACACTAAAGTGAGAGAGGAAAAACGTGGTTTCTGGAAACACATAAAACAGCATAAGGCTAGTGTATTATGGGACTCAGCCTGCTCAATGCGTGCGTATTTAAGCAGCGAGAGCTGGTCACTCTCCGGAAGGAACTCAAAACGAATACAATGCTAGATGATAGCCCCAAGTAGTGTGTGCAGCCACAGGAAAAGCATCCAAGTAAAAAAAATCTCCCAAAACAATTTTCAAATTGCTTTAAACTTCTTTTTTGGGACAGTGTGATTTTGGTGTGAAGGTAAAGGAATCTGATAAAATGACTCTTTTTCCTTAAAATTATCTTAAAGTAGTATGCAGCCTGAAACTCCCTGGGCACGTCTGCAGCGAGAGGCAGCAGTCCCGAGTGCCCTTTATGCTGTGCCACCAGGCCCGAAATCATGGCATAGGAACACCTCACACAACGGGTGCCGTGGATACCAGAACTGCTCTTGCTGCCATCACGGATGAATGAGGCACCCGACATTCCAAGAGCCATGCTTTGTCCGAGGCATTTTCAATGCATTATTTACTTGAATCCTCATAATCATTTTGTCAAGGAAGCTGGGTTTTACTCTCCCTATATTACCATGGAGGGTATCACACGCCCAGTAAGCTTAATTCGTTTCCTGAGCTGCCCTTGCATTAAGGAACGGAACTGCGCGATGTGAACCCAGTACTCTCCCTCTCTGTAACCTGTGGTCTTAGCCACTACATGTACTTCACTGCTGTTGAAAAGACATTTTTATATTTGATACTGATCACAATATTCAGGACTGAAAGCATAGTCATGATGACGTTATGGCAGGTTTGTGGACAAAGCCAATGCATATACCCGGTGTCTACAAGTCAAAAAATTACTAATACGAAATCTGTTCAGTGATTCCCTTCTTCAATATGAATTCAGAGGAGAGAGTTTTTGCTGAGATGTCAAATGCAGGCAGTTTGAACAGCAGTTGTACTTACTGCGTTTTTACACCCTACAACTCTAAGAAGGAAACCTGCAAAACAGTTTTATGCTCACCAGCTTGGGGTGCTTTTGATTAAATTTCAAGCGTTCAATCCATTAACCTTTTTTGTCCACGCGTAATTTGTACACAGTTTTGTTTTATTCAGCTAGGAAAATCTACATTTGTCAAAAAACGGACAGATGATTTTGGTGTCCAAAATTCACCGGACAAATATCATTGTTTATAATTTTCATTTGGCATTAATAAAAGAATAATTTCTATGTGCGTTTCGTGAATTGGGACGTCTTCTGACTCCAGGGTTTCATAGAATGACAAATGGATTGTTGGGGGAAATCTGAAGCTTGTATTAAAAGTTTAATTCACTGAACATTCAGAACAATTGTGGGTGAGACAAAGAAATATATCTTCCTCAATAAACTTTTCTTTTGAAAAAGGAAAAACAAATTATATCATTTGAATAATATGCTTTATGTCGTTCAGTAATTACACGGAAAAAGGAATTTGTTCTTTTTCTCTTAATCCCTAAGGCTTAGAGAGTACATGTTTCTTGTATATAATCTTTCCTAACATTTAAAGAAGCAGCTAAATAGAAGAATGATGAATGAAAGGAGAGCCATGGTGACAAATCGAGCTTTTGATACCGTTATAATCCTCCTTTTTACAGTAACTCATTCAAATCTTTAGCAGCAACACATTCATTTCCATATATACTAAAATGAGAGAGGGAAAACGTGGTTTCTGGAAACACATAAAACAGCATAAGGCTAGTGTATTATGGGACTCAGCCTGCTTAATGCGCATTTAAGCAGCGAGAGCTGGTCACTCTCCGGAAGGACCTCAAAACAAATACAATGCTACACGACTTTATTGATAGCCCCAAGTAGTATGTCCAGCCACAGGAAAAGCATCCCAGTAAATTAAATCTTCCAAAACAATTTTCAAATTGCTGTAAACTTCTTTTTTGGATAGTATGCCTTTGGTGTGAAGGTTAAGGAAACTGATAAAACGTCTCTTTTTCCTTAAAATTACCTTAAAGTAGTATGCAGCCTGAAACTCTCTGGGCAATTCTGCAGCGAGAGGCAGCAGTCCTGAGTTCCCTTTATGCTCTGGCACCAGGCCCGAAATCATGGCATAGGAACACCTCACACAGCGAGTGCCATGGATACAAGAACTGCTCTTGCTGCCATCACGGATGACTGATGCACCCGATATTCCAAGCGCCCTGCTTTGTCCGAGGCATTTTCAGTGCATTATTTACTTTAATCCTCATAATCATTTTGTCAAGGAAGGTGGGTTTTATTCTCCCTATACTACCATGGAGGGAATCACACGCCCAGTAAGCTTAATTCGTTTCCTGAGCTTCCCTTGCATTAAGGACGGGAAGTGCGCGATGTGAACCCAGTACTCTCCCTCTCTGTAAACTGTGGTCTTAGCCACTACATGTACTTCACTGCTGTTGAAAAGACATTTTTATATTTGATACTGATCACAATATTCAGGGCTGAAAGCATTGACAAGATGACGTTAGGGCAGTTTGATGGAAAAAGCCACTGCATATACCCAGTGTCTACCTGTCAAAAAATTACCCATACGAAATCTTTTCAGTGATTCCCTTCTTCAATATGAATTCAGAGGAGAGAGTTTTCGCTGAGATATCAAGTGCAGTAAGTCTGAACAGCAGTTGTACAAACTGCGTTTTTACACCCCTCAACTCTAAGAAGGAGACCTGCAAAACAGTTTTATGCTCACCAGCTCGGGGTGCTTTTGACTATATTTCAAGCGTTCAATCCATTATCCTTTTTCTGTCCACGCGTAATTTGTAGACAGCTTTTGTTTTATTCAGCTAGGAAAATCTACATTTGTGAAAAAACGGACAGATTATTTTTGTGTCCGAAATTCACCGGACAAATATCATTGCTTATAGTTTTCCTTTTGCATTAATAAGAGAATAATTCCTATGCGTGCTTCATGTATTGGGACGTCTTCTGACTCCAGGATTTCATAGAATAACAAATGGATTGTTGGGGGATATCTGAAGCTTCTATGAACAGTTTAATTCACTGAACATTCAGAACAATTGTGGGTGAGAAAAAGAAATATATCTTCCTCAATAAACTTTTCTGTTGAAAAAGGAAATGCAATTTATATCATTTGATTCCTATGCATTATGTCGTTCAGTAATTACAGAGAAAAATGAATTTGTTCTTTTTCTCGTAATCTCTAAGTCTTAGAGAGTACATGTTTCTTCAAAATAATCTTTCCTAAGATTTAAAAAAGCAGGTAAATACAAAAATGATGAATTAAAGGAGAGCCAGGGTGACAAATCGAGCTTATGATACCGTTATAATCCTCCTTTTTACAGTAACTAATTCAAATCTTTAGCAGCAACACATTCATTTCCATTTACACTAAAGTGAGAGAGGAAAAACGTGGTTTCTGGAAACACATAAAACAGCATAAGGCTAGTGTATTATGGGACTCAGCCTGCTCAATGCGTGCGTATTTAAGCAGCGAGAGCTGGTCACTCTCCGGAAGGAACTCAAAACGAATACAATGCTAGATGATAGCCCCAAGTAGTGTGTGCAGCCACAGGAAAAGCATCCAAGTAAAAAAAATCTCCCAAAACAATTTTCAAATTGCTTTAAACTTCTTTTTTGGGACAGTGTGATTTTGGTGTGAAGGTAAAGGAATCTGATAAAATGACTCTTTTTCCTTAAAATTATCTTAAAGTAGTATGCAGCCTGAAACTCCCTGGGCACGTCTGCAGCGAGAGGCAGCAGTCCCGAGTGCCCTTTATGCTGTGCCACCAGGCCCGAAATCATGGCATAGGAACACCTCACACAACGGGTGCCGTGGATACCAGAACTGCTCTTGCTGCCATCACGGATGAATGAGGCACCCGACATTCCAAGAGCCATGCTTTGTCCGAGGCATTTTCAATGCATTATTTACTTGAATCCTCATAATCATTTTGTCAAGGAAGCTGGGTTTTACTCTCCCTATATTACCATGGAGGGTATCACACGCCCAGTAAGCTTAATTCGTTTCCTGAGCTGCCCTTGCATTAAGGAACGGAACTGCGCGATGTGAACCCAGTACTCTCCCTCTCTGTAACCTGTGGTCTTAGCCACTACATGTACTTCACTGCTGTTGAAAAGACATTTTTATATTTGATACTGATCACAATATTCAGGACTGAAAGCATAGTCATGATGACGTTATGGCAGGTTTGTGGACAAAGCCAATGCATATACCCGGTGTCTACAAGTCAAAAAATTACTAATACGAAATCTGTTCAGTGATTCCCTTCTTCAATATGAATTCAGAGGAGAGAGTTTTTGCTGAGATGTCAAATGCAGGCAGTTTGAACAGCAGTTGTACTTACTGCGTTTTTACACCCTACAACTCTAAGAAGGAAACCTGCAAAACAGTTTTATGCTCACCAGCTTGGGGTGCTTTTGATTAAATTTCAAGCGTTCAATCCATTAACCTTTTTTGTCCACGCGTAATTTGTACACAGTTTTGTTTTATTCAGCTAGGAAAATCTACATTTGTCAAAAAACGGACAGATGATTTTGGTGTCCAAAATTCACCGGACAAATATCATTGTTTATAATTTTCATTTGGCATTAATAAAAGAATAATTTCTATGTGCGTTTCGTGAATTGGGACGTCTTCTGACTCCAGGGTTTCATAGAATGACAAATGGATTGTTGGGGGAAATCTGAAGCTTGTATTAAAAGTTTAATTCACTGAACATTCAGAACAATTGTGGGTGAGACAAAGAAATATATCTTCCTCAATAAACTTTTCTTTTGAAAAAGGAAAAACAAATTATATCATTTGAATAATATGCTTTATGTCGTTCAGTAATTACACGGAAAAAGGAATTTGTTCTTTTTCTCTTAATCTCTAAGGCTTAGAGAGTACATGTTTCTTGTATATAATCTTTCCTAACATTTAAAGAAGCAGTTAAATAGAAGAATGATGAATGAAAGGAGAGCCATGGTGACAAATCGAGCTTTTGATACCGTTATAATCCTCCTTTTTACAGTAACTCATTCAAATCTTTAGCAGCAACACATTCATTTCCATATATACTAAAATGAGAGAGGGAAAACGTGGTTTCTGGAAACACATAAAACAGCATAAGGCTAGTGTATTATGGGACTCAGCCTGCTTAATGCGCATTTAAGCAGCGAGAGCTGGTCACTCTCCGGAAGGACCTCAAAACAAATACAATGCTACACGACTTTATTGATAGCCCCAAGTAGTATGTCCAGCCACAGGAAAAGCATCCCAGTAAATTAAATCTTCCAAAACAATTTTCAAATTGCTGTAAACTTCTTTTTTGGATAGTATGCCTTTGGTGTGAAGGTTAAGGAAACTGATAAAACGTCTCTTTTTCCTTAAAATTACCTTAAAGTAGTATGCAGCCTGAAACTCTCTGGGCAATTCTGCAGCGAGAGGCAGCAGTCCTGAGTTCCCTTTATGCTCTGGCACCAGGCCCGAAATCATGGCATAGGAACACCTCACACAGCGAGTGCCATGGATACAAGAACTGCTCTTGCTGCCATCACGGATGACTGATGCACCCGATATTCCAAGCGCCCTGCTTTGTCCGAGGCATTTTCAGTGCATTATTTACTTTAATCCTCATAATCATTTTGTCAAGGAAGGTGGGTTTTATTCTCCCTATACTACCATGGAGGGAATCACACGCCCAGTAAGCTTAATTCGTTTCCTGAGCTTCCCTTGCATTAAGGACGGGAAGTGCGCGATGTGAACCCAGTACTCTCCCTCTCTGTAAACTGTGGTCTTAGCCACTACATGTACTTCACTGCTGTTGAAAAGACATTTTTATATTTGATACTGATCACAATATTCAGGGCTGAAAGCATTGACAAGATGACGTTAGGGCAGTTTGATGGAAAAAGCCACTGCATATACCCAGTGTCTACCTGTCAAAAAATTACCCATACGAAATCTTTTCAGTGATTCCCTTCTTCAATATGAATTCAGAGGAGAGAGTTTTCGCTGAGATATCAAGTGCAGTAAGTCTGAACAGCAGTTGTACAAACTGCGTTTTTACACCCCTCAACTCTAAGAAGGAGACCTGCAAAACAGTTTTATGCTCACCAGCTCGGGGTGCTTTTGACTATATTTCAAGCGTTCAATCCATTATCCTTTTTCTGTCCACGCGTAATTTGTAGACAGCTTTTGTTTTATTCAGCTAGGAAAATCTACATTTGTGAAAAAACGGACAGATTATTTTTGTGTCCGAAATTCACCGGACAAATATCATTGCTTATAGTTTTCCTTTTGCATTAATAAGAGAATAATTCCTATGCGTGCTTCATGTATTGGGACGTCTTCTGACTCCAGGATTTCATAGAATAACAAATGGATTGTTGGGGGATATCTGAAGCTTCTATGAACAGTTTAATTCACTGAACATTCAGAACAATTGTGGGTGAGAAAAAGAAATATATCTTCCTCAATAAACTTTTCTGTTGAAAAAGGAAATGCAATTTATATCATTTGATTCCTATGCATTATGTCGTTCAGTAATTACAGAGAAAAATGAATTTGTTCTTTTTCTCGTAATCTCTAAGTCTTAGAGAGTACATGTTTCTTCAAAATAATCTTTCCTAAGATTTAAAAAAGCAGGTAAATACAAAAATGATGAATTAAAGGAGAGCCAGGGTGACAAATCGAGCTTATGATACCGTTATAATCCTCCTTTTTACAGTAACTAATTCAAATCTTTAGCAGCAACACATTCATTTCCATTTACACTAAAGTGAGAGAGGAAAAACGTGGTTTCTGGAAACACATAAAACAGCATAAGGCTAGTGTATTATGGGACTCAGCCTGCTCAATGCGTGCGTATTTAAGCAGCGAGAGCTGGTCACTCTCCGGAAGGAACTCAAAACGAATACAATGCTAGATGATAGCCCCAAGTAGTGTGTGCAGCCACAGGAAAAGCATCCAAGTAAAAAAAATCTCCCAAAACAATTTTCAAATTGCTTTAAACTTCTTTTTTGGGACAGTGTGATTTTGGTGTGAAGGTAAAGGAATCTGATAAAATGACTCTTTTTCCTTAAAATTATCTTAAAGTAGTATGCAGCCTGAAACTCCCTGGGCACGTCTGCAGCGAGAGGCAGCAGTCCCGAGTGCCCTTTATGCTGTGCCACCAGGCCCGAAATCATGGCATAGGAACACCTCACACAACGGGTGCCGTGGATACCAGAACTGCTCTTGCTGCCATCACGGATGAATGAGGCACCCGACATTCCAAGAGCCATGCTTTGTCCGAGGCATTTTCAATGCATTATTTACTTGAATCCTCATAATCATTTTGTCAAGGAAGCTGGGTTTTACTCTCCCTATATTACCATGGAGGGTATCACACGCCCAGTAAGCTTAATTCGTTTCCTGAGCTGCCCTTGCATTAAGGAACGGAACTGCGCGATGTGAACCCAGTACTCTCCCTCTCTGTAACCTGTGGTCTTAGCCACTACATGTACTTCACTGCTGTTGAAAAGACATTTTTATATTTGATACTGATCACAATATTCAGGACTGAAAGCATAGTCATGATGACGTTATGGCAGGTTTGTGGACAAAGCCAATGCATATACCCGGTGTCTACAAGTCAAAAAATTACTAATACGAAATCTGTTCAGTGATTCCCTTCTTCAATATGAATTCAGAGGAGAGAGTTTTTGCTGAGATGTCAAATGCAGGCAGTTTGAACAGCAGTTGTACTTACTGCGTTTTTACACCCTACAACTCTAAGAAGGAAACCTGCAAAACAGTTTTATGCTCACCAGCTTGGGGTGCTTTTGATTAAATTTCAAGCGTTCAATCCATTAACCTTTTTTGTCCACGCGTAATTTGTACACAGTTTTGTTTTATTCAGCTAGGAAAATCTACATTTGTCAAAAAACGGACAGATGATTTTGGTGTCCAAAATTCACCGGACAAATATCATTGTTTATAATTTTCATTTGGCATTAATAAAAGAATAATTTCTATGTGCGTTTCGTGAATTGGGACGTCTTCTGACTCCAGGGTTTCATAGAATGACAAATGGATTGTTGGGGGAAATCTGAAGCTTGTATTAAAAGTTTAATTCACTGAACATTCAGAACAATTGTGGGTGAGACAAAGAAATATATCTTCCTCAATAAACTTTTCTTTTGAAAAAGGAAAAACAAATTATATCATTTGAATAATATGCTTTATGTCGTTCAGTAATTACACGGAAAAAGGAATTTGTTCTTTTTCTCTTAATCCCTAAGGCTTAGAGAGTACATGTTTCTTGTATATAATCTTTCCTAACATTTAAAGAAGCAGCTAAATAGAAGAATGATGAATGAAAGGAGAGCCATGGTGACAAATCGAGCTTTTGATACCGTTATAATCCTCCTTTTTACAGTAACTCATTCAAATCTTTAGCAGCAACACATTCATTTCCATATATACTAAAATGAGAGAGGGAAAACGTGGTTTCTGGAAACACATAAAACAGCATAAGGCTAGTGTATTATGGGACTCAGCCTGCTTAATGCGCATTTAAGCAGCGAGAGCTGGTCACTCTCCGGAAGGACCTCAAAACAAATACAATGCTACACGACTTTATTGATAGCCCCAAGTAGTATGTCCAGCCACAGGAAAAGCATCCCAGTAAATTAAATCTTCCAAAACAATTTTCAAATTGCTGTAAACTTCTTTTTTGGATAGTATGCCTTTGGTGTGAAGGTTAAGGAAACTGATAAAACGTCTCTTTTTCCTTAAAATTACCTTAAAGTAGTATGCAGCCTGAAACTCTCTGGGCAATTCTGCAGCGAGAGGCAGCAGTCCTGAGTTCCCTTTATGCTCTGGCACCAGGCCCGAAATCATGGCATAGGAACACCTCACACAGCGAGTGCCATGGATACAAGAACTGCTCTTGCTGCCATCACGGATGACTGATGCACCCGATATTCCAAGCGCCCTGCTTTGTCCGAGGCATTTTCAGTGCATTATTTACTTTAATCCTCATAATCATTTTGTCAAGGAAGGTGGGTTTTATTCTCCCTATACTACCATGGAGGGAATCACACGCCCAGTAAGCTTAATTCGTTTCCTGAGCTTCCCTTGCATTAAGGACGGGAAGTGCGCGATGTGAACCCAGTACTCTCCCTCTCTGTAAACTGTGGTCTTAGCCACTACATGTACTTCACTGCTGTTGAAAAGACATTTTTATATTTGATACTGATCACAATATTCAGGGCTGAAAGCATTGACAAGATGACGTTAGGGCAGTTTGATGGAAAAAGCCACTGCATATACCCAGTGTCTACCTGTCAAAAAATTACCCATACGAAATCTTTTCAGTGATTCCCTTCTTCAATATGAATTCAGAGGAGAGAGTTTTCGCTGAGATATCAAGTGCAGTAAGTCTGAACAGCAGTTGTACAAACTGCGTTTTTACACCCCTCAACTCTAAGAAGGAGACCTGCAAAACAGTTTTATGCTCACCAGCTCGGGGTGCTTTTGACTATATTTCAAGCGTTCAATCCATTATCCTTTTTCTGTCCACGCGTAATTTGTAGACAGCTTTTGTTTTATTCAGCTAGGAAAATCTACATTTGTGAAAAAACGGACAGATTATTTTTGTGTCCGAAATTCACCGGACAAATATCATTGCTTATAGTTTTCCTTTTGCATTAATAAGAGAATAATTCCTATGCGTGCTTCATGTATTGGGACGTCTTCTGACTCCAGGATTTCATAGAATAACAAATGGATTGTTGGGGGATATCTGAAGCTTCTATGAACAGTTTAATTCACTGAACATTCAGAACAATTGTGGGTGAGAAAAAGAAATATATCTTCCTCAATAAACTTTTCTGTTGAAAAAGGAAATGCAATTTATATCATTTGATTCCTATGCATTATGTCGTTCAGTAATTACAGAGAAAAATGAATTTGTTCTTTTTCTCGTAATCTCTAAGTCTTAGAGAGTACATGTTTCTTCAAAATAATCTTTCCTAAGATTTAAAAAAGCAGGTAAATACAAAAATGATGAATTAAAGGAGAGCCAGGGTGACAAATCGAGCTTATGATACCGTTATAATCCTCCTTTTTACAGTAACTAATTCAAATCTTTAGCAGCAACACATTCATTTCCATTTACACTAAAGTGAGAGAGGAAAAACGTGGTTTCTGGAAACACATAAAACAGCATAAGGCTAGTGTATTATGGGACTCAGCCTGCTCAATGCGTGCGTATTTAAGCAGCGAGAGCTGGTCACTCTCCGGAAGGAACTCAAAACGAATACAATGCTAGATGATAGCCCCAAGTAGTGTGTGCAGCCACAGGAAAAGCATCCAAGTAAAAAAAATCTCCCAAAACAATTTTCAAATTGCTTTAAACTTCTTTTTTGGGACAGTGTGATTTTGGTGTGAAGGTAAAGGAATCTGATAAAATGACTCTTTTTCCTTAAAATTATCTTAAAGTAGTATGCAGCCTGAAACTCCCTGGGCACGTCTGCAGCGAGAGGCAGCAGTCCCGAGTGCCCTTTATGCTGTGCCACCAGGCCCGAAATCATGGCATAGGAACACCTCACACAACGGGTGCCGTGGATACCAGAACTGCTCTTGCTGCCATCACGGATGAATGAGGCACCCGACATTCCAAGAGCCATGCTTTGTCCGAGGCATTTTCAATGCATTATTTACTTGAATCCTCATAATCATTTTGTCAAGGAAGCTGGGTTTTACTCTCCCTATATTACCATGGAGGGTATCACACGCCCAGTAAGCTTAATTCGTTTCCTGAGCTGCCCTTGCATTAAGGAACGGAACTGCGCGATGTGAACCCAGTACTCTCCCTCTCTGTAACCTGTGGTCTTAGCCACTACATGTACTTCACTGCTGTTGAAAAGACATTTTTATATTTGATACTGATCACAATATTCAGGACTGAAAGCATAGTCATGATGACGTTATGGCAGGTTTGTGGACAAAGCCAATGCATATACCCGGTGTCTACAAGTCAAAAAATTACTAATACGAAATCTGTTCAGTGATTCCCTTCTTCAATATGAATTCAGAGGAGAGAGTTTTTGCTGAGATGTCAAATGCAGGCAGTTTGAACAGCAGTTGTACTTACTGCGTTTTTACACCCTACAACTCTAAGAAGGAAACCTGCAAAACAGTTTTATGCTCACCAGCTTGGGGTGCTTTTGATTAAATTTCAAGCGTTCAATCCATTAACCTTTTTTGTCCACGCGTAATTTGTACACAGTTTTGTTTTATTCAGCTAGGAAAATCTACATTTGTCAAAAAACGGACAGATGATTTTGGTGTCCAAAATTCACCGGACAAATATCATTGTTTATAATTTTCATTTGGCATTAATAAAAGAATAATTTCTATGTGCGTTTCGTGAATTGGGACGTCTTCTGACTCCAGGGTTTCATAGAATGACAAATGGATTGTTGGGGGAAATCTGAAGCTTGTATTAAAAGTTTAATTCACTGAACATTCAGAACAATTGTGGGTGAGACAAAGAAATATATCTTCCTCAATAAACTTTTCTTTTGAAAAAGGAAAAACAAATTATATCATTTGAATAATATGCTTTATGTCGTTCAGTAATTACACGGAAAAAGGAATTTGTTCTTTTTCTCTTAATCTCTAAGGCTTAGAGAGTACATGTTTCTTGTATATAATCTTTCCTAACATTTAAAGAAGCAGTTAAATAGAAGAATGATGAATGAAAGGAGAGCCATGGTGACAAATCGAGCTTTTGATACCGTTATAATCCTCCTTTTTACAGTAACTCATTCAAATCTTTAGCAGCAACACATTCATTTCCATATATACTAAAATGAGAGAGGGAAAACGTGGTTTCTGGAAACACATAAAACAGCATAAGGCTAGTGTATTATGGGACTCAGCCTGCTTAATGCGCATTTAAGCAGCGAGAGCTGGTCACTCTCCGGAAGGACCTCAAAACAAATACAATGCTACACGACTTTATTGATAGCCCCAAGTAGTATGTCCAGCCACAGGAAAAGCATCCCAGTAAATTAAATCTTCCAAAACAATTTTCAAATTGCTGTAAACTTCTTTTTTGGATAGTATGCCTTTGGTGTGAAGGTTAAGGAAACTGATAAAACGTCTCTTTTTCCTTAAAATTACCTTAAAGTAGTATGCAGCCTGAAACTCTCTGGGCAATTCTGCAGCGAGAGGCAGCAGTCCTGAGTTCCCTTTATGCTCTGGCACCAGGCCCGAAATCATGGCATAGGAACACCTCACACAGCGAGTGCCATGGATACAAGAACTGCTCTTGCTGCCATCACGGATGACTGATGCACCCGAT
This sequence comes from Manis javanica, assembly GCF_040802235.1. Taxonomy (NCBI): domain Eukaryota; kingdom Metazoa; phylum Chordata; class Mammalia; order Pholidota; family Manidae; genus Manis; species Manis javanica. The sequence goes on along the minus strand of NC_133156.1, from coordinate 30,481,301 downwards.
ATTCCAAGCGCCCTGCTTTGTCCGAGGCATTTTCAGTGCATTATTTACTTTAATCCTCATAATCATTTTGTCAAGGAAGGTGGGTTTTATTCTCCCTATACAACCATGGAGGGAATCACACGCCCAGTAAGCTTAATTCGTTTCCTGAGCTGCCCTTGCATTAAGGACGGGAAGTGCGCGATGTGAACCCAGTACTCTCCCTCTCTGTAAACTGTGGTCTTAGCCACTACATGTACTTCACTGCTGTTGAAAAGACATTTTTATATTTGATACTGATCACAATATTCAGGGCTGAAAGCATTGACAAGATGACGTTAGGGCAGTTTGATGGAAAAAGCCACTGCATATACCCAGTGTCTACCTGTCAAAAAATTACCCATACGAAATCTTTTCAGTGATTCCCTTCTTCAATATGAATTCAGAGGAGAGAGTTTTCGCTGAGATATCAAGTGCAGTAAGTCTGAACAGCAGTTGTACAAACTGCGTTTTTACACCCCTCAACTCTAAGAAGGAGACCTGCAAAACAGTTTTATGCTCACCAGCTCGGGGTGCTTTTGACTATATTTCAAGCGTTCAATCCATTATCCTTTTTCTGTCCACGCGTAATTTGTAGACAGCTTTTGTTTTATTCAGCTAGGAAAATCTACATTTGTGAAAAAACGGACAGATTATTTTTGTGTCCGAAATTCACCGGACAAATATCATTGCTTATAGTTTTCCTTTTGCCATTAATAAGAGAATAATTTCTATGCGTGCTTCATATATTCGGGCGTCTTCTGACTCCAGGATTTCATAGAATAACAAATGGATTGTTGGGGGATATCTGAATCTTCTATGAACAGTTTAATTCACTGAACATTCAGAACAATTGTGGGTGAGAAAAAGAAATATATCTTCCTCAATAAACTTTTCTTTTGAAAAAGGAAATGCAATTTATATCATTTGATTCCTATGCATTATGTCGTTCAGTAATTACAGAGAAAAATGAATTTGTTCTTTTTCTCGTAATCTCTAAGTCTTAGAGAGTACATGTTTCTTCAAAATAATCTTTCCTAAGATTTAAAAAAGCAGGTAAATACAAAAATGATGAATTAAAGGAGAGCCAGGGTGACAAATCGAGCTTATGGTACCGTTATAATCCTCCTTTTTACAGTAACTAATTCAAATCTTTAGCAGCAACACATTCATTTCCGTTTACACTAAAGTGAGAGAGGAAAAACGTGGTTTCTGGAAACACATAAAACAGCATAAGGCTAGTGTATTATGGGACTCAGCCTGCTCTATGCGTGCGTATTTAAGCAGCGAGAGCTGGTCACTCTCCGGAAGGAACTCAAAACGAATACAATGCTAGATAATAGCCCCAAGGAGTATGTGCAGCCACAGGAAAATCATCCCAGTAAATTAAATCTTCCAAAACAATTTTCAAATTGCTTTAAACTTCTTTTTTGGGACAGTGTGATTTTGGTGTGAAGGTAAAGGAATCTGATAAAATGAGTCTTTTTCCTTAAAATTATCTTAAAGTAGTATGCAGCCTGAAACTCCCTGGGCACGTCTGCAGCGAGAGGCAGCAGTCCCGAGTGCCCTTTATGCTGTGCCACCAGGCCCGAAATCATGGCATAGGAACACCTCACACAACGGGTGCCGTGGATACCAGAACTGCTCTTGCTGCCATCACGGATGAATGAGGCACCCGACATTCCAAGAGCCATGCTTTGTCCGAGGCATTTTCAATGCATTATTTACTTGAATCCTCATAATCATTTTGTCAAGGAAGCTGGGTTTTACTCTCCCTATATTACCATGGAGGGTATCACACGCCCAGTAAGCTTAATTCGTTTCCTGAGCTGCCCTTGCATTAAGGAACGGAACTGCGCGATGTGAACCCAGTACTCTCCCTCTCTGTAACCTGTGGTCTTAGCCACTACATGTACTTCACTGCTGTTGAAAAGACATTTTTATATTTGATACTGATCACAATATTCAGGACTGAAAGCATAGTCATGATGACGTTATGGCAGGTTTGTGGACAAAGCCAATGCATATACCCGGTGTCTACAAGTCAAAAAATTACTAATACGAAATCTGTTCAGTGATTCCCTTCTTCAATATGAATTCAGAGGAGAGAGTTTTTGCTGAGATGTCAAATGCAGGCAGTTTGAACAGCAGTTGTACTTACTGCGTTTTTACACCCTACAACTCTAAGAAGGAAACCTGCAAAACAGTTTTATGCTCACCAGCTTGGGGTGCTTTTGATTAAATTTCAAGCGTTCAATCCGTTAACCTTTTTTGTCCACGCGTAATTTGTACACAGTTTTGTTTTATTCAGCTAGGAAAATCTACATTTGTCAAAAAACGGACAGATGATTTTGGTGTCCAAAATTCACCGGACAAATATCATTGTTTATAATTTTCATTTGGCATTAATAAAAGAATAATTTCTATGTGCGTTTCGTGAATTGGGACGTCTTCTGACTCCAGGGTTTCATAGAATGACAAATGGATTGTTGGGGGAAATCTGAAGCTTGTATTAAAAGTTTAATTCACTGAACATTCAGAACAATTGTGGGTGAGACAAAGAAATATATCTTCCTCAATAAACTTTTCTTTTGAAAAAGGAAAAACAAATTATATCATTTGAATAATATGCTTTATGTCGTTCAGTAATTACACGGAAAAAGGAATTTGTTCTTTTTCTCTTAATCCCTAAGGCTTAGAGAGTACATGTTTCTTGTATATAATCTTTCCTAACATTTAAAGAAGCAGCTAAATAGAAGAATGATGAGTGAAAGGAGAGCCATGGTGACAAATCGAGCTTTTGATACCGTTATAATCCTCCTTTTTACAGTAACTCATTCAAATCTTTAGCAGCAACACATTCATTTCCATATATACTAAAATGAGAGAGGGAAAACGTGGTTTCTGGAAACACATAAAACAGCATAAGGCTAGTGTATTATGGGACTCAGCCTGCTTAATGCGCATTTAAGCAGCGAGAGCTGGTCACTCTCCGGAAGGACCTCAAAACAAATACAATGCTACACGACTTTATTGATAGCCCCAAGTAGTATGTCCAGCCACAGGAAAAGCATCCCAGTAAATTAAATCTTCCAAAACAATTTTCAAATTGCTGTAAACTTCTTTTTTGGATAGTATGCCTTTGGTGTGAAGGTTAAGGAAACTGATAAAACGTCTCTTTTTCCTTAAAATTACCTTAAAGTAGTATGCAGCCTGAAACTCTCTGGGCAATTCTGCAGCGAGAGGCAGCAGTCCTGAGTTCCCTTTATGCTCTGGCACCAGGCCCGAAATCATGGCATAGGAACACCTCACACAGCGAGTGCCATGGATACAAGAACTGCTCTTGCTGCCATCACGGATGACTGATGCACCCGATATTCCAAGCGCCCTGCTTTGTCCGAGGCATTTTCAGTGCATTATTTACTTTAATCCTCAGAATCATTTTGTCAAGGAAGGTGGGTTTTATTCTCCCTATACTACCATGGAGGGAATCACACGCCCAGTAAGCTTAATTCGTTTCCTGAGCTGCCCTTGCATTAAGGAAGGGAAGTGCGCGATGTGAACCCAGTACTCTCCCTCTCTGTAAACTGTGGTCTTAGCCACTACATGTACTTCACTGCTGTTGAAAAGACATTTTTATATTTGATACTGATCACAATATTCAGGGCTGAAAGCATTGACAAGATGACGTTAGGGCGGTTTGATGGAAAAAGCCACTGGATATACCCAGTGTCTACCTGTCAAAAAATTACCCATACGAAATCTTTTCAGTGATTCCCTTCTTCAATATGAATTCAGAGGAGAGAGTTTTCGCTGAGATATCAAGTGCAGTAAGTCTGAACAGCAGTTGTACAAACTGCGTTTTTACACCCCTCAACTCTAAGAAGGAGACCTGCAAAACAGTTTTATGCTCACCAGCTCGGGGTGCTTTTGACTATATTTCAAGCGTTCAATCCATTATCCTTTTTCTGTCCACGCGTAGTTTGTAGACAGTTTTGTTTTATTCAGCTAGGAAAATCTACATTTGTGAAAAAACGGACAGATTATTTTTGTGTCCGAAATTCACCGGACAAATATCATTGCTTATAGTTTTCCTTTTGCATTAATAAGAGAATAATTCCTATGCGTGCTTCATGTATTGGGACGTCTTCTGACTCCAGGATTTCATAGAATAACAAATGGATTGTTGGGGGATATCTGAAGCTTCTATGAACAGTTTAATTCACTGAACATTCAGAACAATTGTGGGTGAGAAAAAGAAATATATCTTCCTCAATAAACTTTTCTTTTGAAAAAGGAAATGCAATTTATATCATTTGATTCCTATGCATTATGTCGTTCAGTAATTACAGAGAAAAATGAATTTGTTCTTTTTCTCGTAATCTCTAAGTCTTAGAGAGTACATGTTTCTTCAAAATAATCTTTCCTAAGATTTAAAAAAGCAGGTAAATACAAAAATGATGAATTAAAGGAGAGCCAGGGTGACAAATCGAGCTTATGATACCGTTATAATCCTCCTTTTTACAGTAACTAATTCAAATCTTTAGCAGCAACACATTCATTTCCATTTACACTAAAGTGAGAGAGGAAAAACGTGGTTTCTGGAAACACATAAAACAGCATAAGGCTAGTGTATTATGGGACTCAGCCTGCTCAATGCGTGCGTATTTAAGCAGCGAGAGCTGGTCACTCTCCGGAAGGAACTCAAAACGAATACAATGCTAGATGATAGCCCCAAGTAGTGTGTGCAGCCACAGGAAAAGCATCCAAGTAAAAAAAATCTCCCAAAACAATTTTCAAATTGCTTTAAACTTCTTTTTTGGGACAGTGTGATTTTGGTGTGAAGGTAAAGGAATCTGATAAAATGAGTCTTTTTCCTTAAAATTATCTTAAAGTAGTATGCAGCCTGAAACTCCCTGGGCACGTCTGCAGCGAGAGGCAGCAGTCCCGAGTGCCCTTTATGCTGTGCCACCAGGCCCGAAATCATGGCATAGGAACACCTCACACAACGGGTGCCGTGGATACCAGAACTGCTCTTGCTGCCATCACGGATGAATGAGGCACCCGACATTCCAAGAGCCATGCTTTGTCCGAGGCATTTTCAATGCATTATTTACTTGAATCCTCATAATCATTTTGTCAAGGAAGCTGGGTTTTACTCTCCCTATATTACCATGGAGGGTATCACACGCCCAGTAAGCTTAATTCGTTTCCTGAGCTGCCCTTGCATTAAGGAACGGAACTGCGCGATGTGAACCCAGTACTCTCCCTCTCTGTAACCTGTGGTCTTAGCCACTACATGTACTTCACTGCTGTTGAAAAGACATTTTTATATTTGATACTGATCACAATATTCAGGACTGAAAGCATAGTCATGATGACGTTATGGCAGGTTTGTGGACAAAGCCAATGCATATACCCGGTGTCTACAAGTCAAAAAATTACTAATACGAAATCTGTTCAGTGATTCCCTTCTTCAATATGAATTCAGAGGAGAGAGTTTTTGCTGAGATGTCAAATGCAGGCAGTTTGAACAGCAGTTGTACTTACTGCGTTTTTACACCCTACAACTCTAAGAAGGAAACCTGCAAAACAGTTTTATGCTCACCAGCTTGGGGTGCTTTTGATTAAATTTCAAGCGTTCAATCCATTAACCTTTTTTGTCCACGCGTAATTTGTACACAGTTTTGTTTTATTCAGCTAGGAAAATCTACATTTGTCAAAAAACGGACAGACGATTTTGGTGTCCAAAATTCACCGGACAAATATCATTGTTTATAATTTTCATTTGGCATTAATAAAAGAATAATTTCTATGTGCGTTTCGTGAATTGGGACGTCTTCTGACTCCAGGGTTTCATAGAATGACAAATGGATTGTTGGGGGAAATCTGAAGCTTGTATTAAAAGTTTAATTCACTGAACATTCAGAACAATTGTGGGTGAGACAAAGAAATATATCTTCCTCAATAAACTTTTCTTTTGAAAAAGGAAAAACAAATTATATCATTTGAATAATATGCTTTATGTCGTTCAGTAATTACACGGAAAAAGGAATTTGTTCTTTTTCTCTTAATCTCTAAGGCTTAGAGAGTACATGTTTCTTGTATATAATCTTTCCTAACATTTAAAGAAGCAGTTAAATAGAAGAATGATGAATGAAAGGAGAGCCATGGTGACAAATCGAGCTTTTGATACCGTTATAATCCTCCTTTTTACAGAAACTCATTCAAATCTTTAGCAGCAACACATTCATTTCCATATATACTAAAATGAGAGAGGGAAAACGTGGTTTCTGGAAACACATAAAACAGCATAAGGCTAGTGTATTATGGGACTCAGCCTGCTTAATGCGCATTTAAGCAGCGAGAGCTGGTCACTCTCCGGAAGGACCTCAAAACAAATACAATGCTACACGACTTTATTGATAGCCCCAAGTAGTATGTCCAGCCACAGGAAAAGCATCCCAGTAAATTAAATCTTCCAAAACAATTTTCAAATTGCTGTAAACTTCTTTTTTGGATAGTATGCCTTTGGTGTGAAGGTTAAGGAAACTGATAAAACGTCTCTTTTTCCTTAAAATTACCTTAAAGTAGTATGCAGCCTGAAACTCTCTGGGCAATTCTGCAGCGAGAGGCAGCAGTCCTGAGTTCCCTTTATGCTCTGGCACCAGGCCCGAAATCATGGCATAGGAACACCTCACACAGCGAGTGCCATGGATACAAGAACTGCTCTTGCTGCCATCACGGATGACTGATGCACCCGATATTGCAAGCGCCCTGCTTTGTCCGAGGCATTTTCAGTGCATTATTTACTTTAATCCTCATAATCATTTTGTCAAGGAAGGTGGGTTTTATTCTCCCTATACTACCATGGAGGGAATCACACGCCCAGTAAGCTTAATTCGTTTCCTGAGCTGCCCTTGCATTAAGGACGGGAAGTGCGCGATGTGAACCCAGTACTCTCCCTCTCTGTAAACTGTGGTCTTAGCCACTACATGTACTTCACTGCTGTTGAAAAGACATTTTTATATTTGATACTGATCACAATATTCAGGGCTGAAAGCATTGACAAGATGACGTTAGGGCAGTTTGATGGAAAAAGCCACTGCATATACCCAGTGTCTACCTGTCAAAAATTACCCATACGAAATCTTTTCAGTGATTCCCTTCTTCAATATGAATTCAGAGGAGAGAGTTTTCGCTGAGATATCAAGTGCAGTAAGTCTGAACAGCAGTTGTACAAACTGCGTTTTTACACCCCTCAACTCTAAGAAGGAGACCTGCAAAACAGTTTTATGCTCACCAGCTCGGGGTGCTTTTGACTATATTTCAAGCGTTCAATCCATTATCCTTTTTCTGTCCACGCGTAATTTGTAGACAGCTTTAGTTTTATTCAGCTAGGAAAATCTACATTTGTGAAAAAACGGACAGATTATTTTTGTGTCCGAAATTCACCGGACAAATATCATTGCTTATAGTTTTCCTTTTGCATTAATAAGAGAATAATTCCTATGCGTGCTTCATGTATTGGGACGTCTTCTGACTCCAGGATTTCATAGAATAACAAATGGATTGTTGGGGGATATCTGAAGCTTCTATGAACAGTTTAATTCACTGAACATTCAGAACAATTGTGGATGAGAAAAAGAAATATATCTTCCTCAATAAACTTTTCTTTTGAAAAAGGAAATGCAATTTATATCATTTGATTCCTATGCATTATGTCGTTCAGTAATTACAGAGAAAAATGAATTTGTTCTTTTTCTCGTAATCTCTAAGTCTTAGAGAGTACATGTTTCTTCAAAATAATCTTTCCTAAGATTTAAAAAAGTAGGTAAATACAAAAATGATGAATTAAAGGAGAGCCAGGGTGACAAATCGAGCTTATGATACCGTTATAATCCTCCTTTTTACAGTAACTAATTCAAATCTTTAGCAGCAACACATTCATTTCCATTTACACTAAAGTGAGAGAGGAAAAACGTGGTTTCTGGAAACACATAAAACAGCATAAGGCTAGTGTATTATGGGACTCAGCCTGCTCAATGCGTGCGTATTTAAGCAGCGAGAGCTGGTCACTCTCCGGAAGGAACTCAAAACGAATACAATGCTAGATGATAGCCCCAAGTAGTGTGTGCAGCCACAGGAAAAGCATCCAAGTAAAAAAAATCTCCCAAAACAATTTTCAAATTGCTTTAAACTTCTTTTTTGGGACAGTGTGATTTTGGTGTGAAGGTAAAGGAATCTGATAAAATGACTCTTTTTCCTTAAAATTATCTTAAAGTAGTATGCAGCCTGAAACTCCCTGGGCACGTCTGCAGCGAGAGGCAGCAGTCCCGAGTGCCCTTTATGCTGTGCCACCAGGCCCGAAATCATGGCATAGGAACACCTCACATAACGGGTGCCGTGGATACCAGAACTGCTCTTGCTGCCATCACGGATGAATGAGGCACCCGACATTCCAAGAGCCATGCTTTGTCCGAGGCATTTTCAATGCATTATTTACTTGAATCCTCATAATCATTTTGTCAAGGAAGCTGGGTTTTACTCTCCCTATATTACCATGGAGGGTATCACACGCCCAGTAAGCTTAATTCGTTTCCTGAGCTGCCCTTGCATTAAGGAACGGAACTGCGCGATGTGAACCCAGTACTCTCCCTCTCTGTAACCTGTGGTCTTAGCCACTACATGTACTTCACTGCTGTTGAAAAGACATTTTTATATTTGATACTGATCACAATATTCAGGACTGAAAGCATAGTCATGATGACGTTATGGCAGGTTTGTGGACAAAGCCAATGCATATACCCGGTGTCTACAAGTCAAAAAATTACTAATACGAAATCTGTTCAGTGATTCCCTTCTTCAATATGAATTCAGAGGAGAGAGTTTTTGCTGAGATGTCAAATGCAGGCAGTTTGAACAGCAGTTGTACTTACTGCGTTTTTACACCCTACAACTCTAAGAAGGAAACCTGCAAAACAGTTTTATGCTCACCAGCTTGGGGTGCTTTTGATTAAATTTCAAGCGTTCAATCCAGTAACCTTTTTTGTCCACGCGTAATTTGTACACAGTTTTGTTTTATTCAGCTAGGAAAATCTACATTTGTCAAAAAACGGACAGATGATTTTGGTGTCCAAAATTCACCGGACAAATATCATTGTTTATAATTTTCATTTGGCATTAATAAAAGAATAATTTCTATGTGCGTTTCGTGAATTGGGACGTCTTCTGACTCCAGGGTTTCATAGAATGACAAATGGATTGTTGGGGGAAATCTGAAGCTTGTATTAAAAGTTTAATTCACTGAACATTCAGAACAATTGTGGGTGAGACAAAGAAATATATCTTCCTCAATAAACTTTTCTTTTGAAAAAGGAAAAACAAATTATATCATTTGAATAATATGCTTTATGTCGTTCAGTAATTACACGGAAAAAGGAATTTGTTCATTTTCTCTTAATCTCTAAGGCTTAGAGAGTACATGTTTCTTGTATATAATCTTTCCTAACATTTAAAGAAGCAGTTAAATAGAAGAATGATGAATGAAAGGAGAGCCATGGTGACAAATCGAGCTTTTGATACCGTTATAATCCTCCTTTTTACAGAAACTAATTCAAATCTTTAGCAGCAACACATTCATTTCCATATATACTAAAATGAGAGAGGGAAAACGTGGTTTCTGGAAACACATAAAACAGCATAAGGCTAGTGTATTATGGGACTCAGCCTGCTTAATGCGCATTTAAGCAGCGAGAGCTGGTCACTCTCCGGAAGGTCCTCAAAACAAATACAATGCTACACGACTTTATTGATAGCCCCAAGTAGTATGTCCAGCCACAGGAAAAGCATCCCAGTAAATTAAATCTTCCAAAACAATTTTCAAATTGCTGTAAACTTCTTTTTTGGATAGTATGCCTTTGGTGTGAAGGTTAAGGAAACTGATAAAACGTCTCTTTTTCCTTAAAATTACCTTAAAGTAGTATGCAGCCTGAAACTCTCTGGGCAATTCTGCAGCGAGAGGCAGCAGTCCTGAGTTCCCTTTATGCTCTGGCACCAGGCCCGAAATCATGGCATAGGAACACCTCACACAGCGAGTGCCATGGATACAAGAACTGCTCTTGCTGCCATCACGGATGACTGATGCACCCGATATTCCAAGCGCCCTGCTTTGTCCGAGGCATTTTCAGTGCATTATTTACTTTAATCCTCATAATCATTTTGTCAAGGAAGGTGGGTTTTATTCTCCCTATACTACCATGGAGGGAATCACACGCCCAGTAAGCTTAATTCGTTTCCTGAGCTGCCCTTGCATTAAGGACGGGAAGTGCGCAATGTGAACCCAGTACTCTCCCTCTCTGTAAACTGTGGTCTTAGCCACTACATGTACTTCACTGCTGATGAAAAGACATTTTTATATTTGATACTGATCACAATATTCAGGGCTGAAAGCATTGACAAGATGACGTTAGGGCAGTTTGATGGACAAAGCCACTGCATATACCCAGTGTCTACCTGTCAAAAATTACCCATACGAAATCTTTTCAGTGATTCCCTTCTTCAATATGAATTCAGAGGAGAGAGTTTTCGCTGAGATATCAAGTGCAGTAAGTCTGAACAGCAGTTGTACAAACTGCGTTTTTACACCCCTCAACTCTAAGAAGGAGACCTGCAAAACAGTTTTATGCTCACCAGCTCGGGGTGCTTTTGACTATATTTCAAGCGTTCAATCCATTATCCTTTTTCTGTCCACGCGTAATTTGTAGACAGCTTTTGTTTTATTCAGCTAGGAAAATCTACATTTGTGAAAAAACGGACAGATTATTTTTGTGTCCGAAATTCACCGGACAAATATCATTGCTTATAGTTTTCCTTTTGCATTAATAAGAGAATAATTCCTATGCGTGCTTCATGTATTGGGACGTCTTCTGACTCCAGGATTTCATAGAATAACAAATGGATTGTTGGGGGATATCTGAAGCTTCTATGAACAGTTTAATTCACTGAACATTCAGAACAATTGTGGGTGAGAAAAAGAAATATATCTTCCTCAATAAACTTTTCTTTTGAAAAAGGAAATGCAATTTATATCATTTGATTCCTATGCATTATGTCGTTCAGTAATTACAGAGAAAAATGAATTTGTTCTTTTTCTCGTAATCTCTAAGTCTTAGAGAGTACATGTTTCTTCAAAATAATCTTTCCTAAGATTTAAAAAAGCAGGTAAATACAAAAATGATGAATTAAAGGAGAGCCAGGGTGACAAATCGAGCTTATGATACCGTTATAATCCTCCTTTTTACAGTAACTAATTCAAATCTTTAGCAGCAACACATTCATTTCCATTTACACTAAAGTGAGAGAGGAAAAACGTGGTTTCTGGAAACACATAAAACAGCATAAGGCTAGTGTATTATGGGACTCAGCCTGCTCAATGCGTGCGTATTTAAGCAGCGAGAGCTGGTCACTCTCCGGAAGGAACTCAAAACGAATACAATGCTAGATGATAGCCCCAAGTAGTGTGTGCAGCCACAGGAAAAGCATCCAAGTAAAAAAAATCTCCCAAAACAATTTTCAAATTGCTTTAAACTTCTTTTTTGGGACAGTGTGATTTTGGTGTGAAGGTAAAGGAATCTGATAAAATGAGTCTTTTTCCTTAAAATTATCTTAAAGTAGTATGCAGCCTGAAACTCCCTGGGCACGTCTGCAGCGAGAGGCAGCAGTCCCGAGTGCCCTTTATGCTGTGCCACCAGGCCCGAAATCATGGCATAGGAACACCTCACACAACGGGTGCCGTGGATACCAGAACTGCTCTTGCTGCCATCACGGATGAATGAGGCACCCGACATTCCAAGAGCCATGCTTTGTCCGAGGCATTTTCAATGCATTATTTACTTGAATCCTCATAATCATTTTGTCAAGGAAGCTGGGTTTTACTCTCCCTATATTACCATGGAGGGTATCACACGCCCAGTAAGCTTAATTCGTTTCCTGAGCTGCCCTTGCATTAAGGAACGGAACTGCGCGATGTGAACCCAGTACTCTCCCTCTCTGTAACCTGTGGTCTTAGCCACTACATGTACTTCACTGCTGTTGAAAAGACATTTTTATATTTGATACTGATCACAATATTCAGGACTGAAAGCATAGTCATGATGACGTTATGGCAGGTTTGTGGACAAAGCCAATGCATATACCCGGTGTCTACAAGTCAAAAAATTACTAATACGAAATCTGTTCAGTGATTCCCTTCTTCAATATGAATTCAGAGGAGAGAGTTTTTGCTGAGATGTCAAATGCAGGCAGTTTGAACAGCAGTTGTACTTACTGCGTTTTTACACCCTACAACTCTAAGAAGGAAACCTGCAAAACAGTTTTATGCTCACCAGCTTGGGGTGCTTTTGATTAAATTTCAAGCGTTCAATCCAGTAACCTTTTTTGTCCACGCGTAATTTGTACACAGTTTTGTTTTATTCAGCTAGGAAAATCTACATTTGTCAAAAAACGGACAGATGATTTTGGTGTCCAAAATTCACCGGACAAATATCATTGTTTATAATTTTCATTTGGCATTAATAAAAGAATAATTTCTATGTGCGTTTCGTGAATTGGGACGTCTTCTGACTCCAGGGTTTCATAGAATGACAAATGGATTGTTGGGGGAAATCTGAAGCTTGTATTAAAAGTTTAATTCACTGAACATTCAGAACAATTGTGGGTGAGACAAAGAAATATATCTTCCTCAATAAACTTTTCTTTTGAAAAAGGAAAAACAAATTATATCATTTGAATAATATGCTTTATGTCGTTCAGTAATTACACGGAAAAAGGAATTTGTTCTTTTTCTCTTAATCTCTAAGGCTTAGAGAGTACATGTTTCTTGTATATAATCTTTCCTAACATTTAAAGAAGCAGTTAAATAGAAGAATGATGAATGAAAGGAGAGCCATGGTGACAAATCGAGCTTTTGATACCGTTATAATCCTCCTTTTTACAGAAACTAATTCAAATCTTTAGCAGCAACACATTCATTTCCATATATACTAAAATGAGAGAGGGAAAACGTGGTTTCTGGAAACACATAAAACAGCATAAGGCTAGTGTATTATGGGACTCAGCCTGCTTAATGCGCATTTAAGCAGCGAGAGCTGGTCACTCTCCGGAAGGACCTCAAAACGAATACAATGCTACACGACTTTATTGATAGCCCCAAGTAGTATGTCCAGCCACAGGAAAAGCATCCCAGTAAATTAAATCTTCCAAAACAATTTTCAAATTGCTGTAAACTTCTTTTTGTGGATAGTATGCCTTTGGTGTGAAGGTTAAGGAAACTGATAAAACGTCTCTTTTTCCTTAAAATTACCTTAAAGTAGTATGCAGCCTGAAACTCTCTGGGCAATTCTGCAGCGAGAGGCAGCAGTCCTGAGTTCCCTTTATGCTCTGGCACCAGGCCCGAAATCATGGCATAGGAACACCTCACACAGCGAGTGCCATGGATACAAGAACTGCTCTTGCTGCCATCACGGATGACTGATGCACCCGATATTCCAAGCGCCCTGCTTTGTCCGAGGCATTTTCAGTGCATTATTTACTTTAATCCTCATAATCATTTTGTCAAGGAAGGTGGGTTTTATTCTCCCTATACAACCATGGAGGGAATCACACGCCCAGTAAGCTTAATTCGTTTCCTGAGCTGCCCTTGCATTAAGGAAGGGAAGTGCGCGATGTGAACCCAGTACTCTCCCTCTCTGTAAACTGTGGTCTTAGCCACTACATGTACTTCACTGCTGTTGAAAAGACATTTTTATATTTGATACTGATCACAATATTCAGGGCTGAAAGCATTGACAAGATGACGTTAGGGCGGTTTGATGGAAAAAGCCACTGGATATACCCAGTGTCTACCTGTCAAAAAATTACCCATACGAAATCTTTTCAGTGATTCCCTTCTTCAATATGAATTCAGAGGAGAGAGTTTTCGCTGAGATATCAAGTGCAGTAAGTCTGAACAGCAGTTGTACAAACTGCGTTTTTACACCCCTCAACTCTAAGAAGGAGACCTGCAAAACAGTTTTATGCTCACCAGCTCGGGGTGCTTTTGACTATATTTCAAGCGTTCAATCCATTATCCTTTTTCTGTCCACGCGTAGTTTGTAGACAGTTTTGTTTTATTCAGCTAGGAAAATCTACATTTGTGAAAAAACGGACAGATTATTTTTGTGTCCGAAATTCACCGGACAAATATCATTGCTTATAGTTTTCCTTTTGCCATTAATAAGAGAATAATTTCTATGCGTGCTTCATGTATTGGGGCGTCTTCTGACTCCAGGATTTCATAGAATAACAAATGGATTGTTGGGGGATATCTGAAGCTTCTATGAACAGTTTAATTCACTGAACATTCAGAACAATTGTGGGTGAGAAAAAGAAATATATCTTCCTCAATAAACTTTTCTGTTGAAAAAGGAAATGCAATTTATATCATTTGATTCCTATGCATTATGTCGTTCAGTAATTACAGAGAAAAATGAATTTGTTCTTTTTCTCGTAATCTCTAAGGCTTAGAGAGTACATGTTTCTTCAAAATAATCTTTCCTAAGATTTAAAAAAGCAGGTAAATACAAAAATGATGAATTAAAGGAGAGCCAGGGTGACAAATCGAGCTTATGATACCGTTATAATCCTCCTTTTTACAGTAACTAATTCAAATCTTTAGCAGCAACACATTCATTTCCGTTTACACTAAAGTGAGAGAGGAAAAACGTGGTTTCTGGAAACACATAAAACAGCATAAGGCTAGTGTATTATGGGACTCAGCCTGCTCTATGCGTGCGTATTTAAGCAGCGAGAGCTGGTCACTCTCCGGAAGGAACTCAAAACGAATACAATGCTAGATGATAGCCCCAAGTAGTATGTGCAGCCACAGGAAAAGCATCCAAGTAAAAAAAACCTTCCAAAACAATTTTCAAATTGCTTTAAACTTCTTTTTTGGGACAGTGTGATTTTGGTGTGAAGGTAAAGGAATCTGATAAAATGAGTCTTTTTCCTTAAAATTATCTTAAAGTAGTATGCAGCCTGAAACTCCCTGGGCACGTCTGCAGCGAGAGGCAGCAGTCCCGAGTGCCCTTTATGCTGTGCCACCAGGCCCGAAATCATGGCATAGGAACACCTCACACAACGGGTGCCGTGGATACCAGAACTGCTCTTGCTCCCATCACGGATGAATGAGGCACCCGACATTCCAAGAGCCATGCTTTGTCCGAGGCATTTTCAATGCATTATTTACTTGAATCCTCATAATCATTTTGTCAAGGAAGCTGGGTTTTACTCTCCCTATATTACCATGGAGGGTATCACACGCCCAGTAAGCTTAATTCTTTTCCTGAGCTGCCCTTGCATTAAGGAACGGAACTGCGCGATGTGAACCCAGTACTCTCCCTCTCTGTAACCTGTGGTCTTAGCCACTACATGTACTTCACTGCTGTTGAAAAGACATTTTTATATTTGATACTGATCACAATATTCAGGACTGAAAGCATAGTCATGATGACGTTATGGCAGGTTTGTGGACAAAGCCAATGCATATACCCGGTGTCTACAAGTCAAAAAATTACTAATACGAAATCTGTTCAGTGATTCCCTTCTTCAATATGAATTCAGAGGAGAGAGTTTTTGCTGAGATGTCAAATGCAGGCAGTTTGAACAGCAGTTGTACTTACTGCGTTTTTACACCCTACAACTCTAAGAAGGAAACCTGCAAAACAGTTTTATGCTCACCAGCTTGGGGTGCTTTTGATTAAATTTCAAGCGTTCAATCCAGTAACCTTTTTTGTCCACGCGTAATTTGTACACAGTTTTGTTTTATTCAGCTAGGAAAATCTACATTTGTCAAAAAACGGACAGATGATTTTGGTGTCCAAAATTCACCGGACAAATATCATTGTTTATAATTTTCATTTGGCATTAATAAAAGAATAATTTCTATGTGCGTTTCGTGAATTGGGACGTCTTCTGACTCCAGGGTTTCATAGAATGACAAATGGATTGTTGGGGGAAATCTGAAGCTTGTATTAAAAGTTTAATTCACTGAACATTCAGAACAATTGTGGGTGAGACAAAGAAATATATCTTCCTCAATAAACTTTTCTTTTGAAAAAGGAAAAACAAATTATATCATTTGAATAATATGCTTTATGTCGTTCAGTAATTACACGGAAAAAGGAATTTGTTCATTTTCTCTTAATCTCTAAGGCTTAGAGAGTACATGTTTCTTGTATATAATCTTTCCTAACATTTAAAGAAGCAGTTAAATAGAAGAATGATGAATGAAAGGAGAGCCATGGTGACAAATCGAGCTTTTGATACCGTTATAATCCTCCTTTTTACAGAAACTAATTCAAATCTTTAGCAGCAACACATTCATTTCCATATATACTAAAATGAGAGAGGGAAAACGTGGTTTCTGGAAACACATAAAACAGCATAAGGCTAGTGTATTATGGGACTCAGCCTGCTTAATGCGCATTTAAGCAGCGAGAGCTGGTCACTCTCCGGAAGGACCTCAAAACGAATACAATGCTACACGACTTTATTGATAGCCCCAAGTAGTATGTCCAGCCACAGGAAAAGCATCCCAGTAAATTAAATCTTCCAAAACAATTTTCAAATTGCTGTAAACTTCTTTTTTGGATAGTATGCCTTTGGTGTGAAGGTTAAGGAAACTGATAAAACGTCTCTTTTTCCTTAAAATTACCTTAAAGTAGTATGCAGCCTGAAACTCTCTGGGCAATTCTGCAGCGAGAGGCAGCAGTCCTGAGTTCCCTTTATGCTCTGGCACCAGGCCCGAAATCATGGCATAGGAACACCTCACACAGCGAGTGCCATGGATACAAGAACTGCTCTTGCTGCCATCACGGATGACTGATGCACCCGATATTCCAAGCGCCCTGCTTTGTCCGAGGCATTTTCAGTGCATTATTTACTTTAATCCTCATAATCATTTTGTCAAGGAAGGTGGGTTTTTTTCTCCCTATACAACCATGGAGGGAATCACACGCCCAGTAAGCTTAATTCGTTTCCTGAGCTGCCCTTGCATTAAGGAAGGGAAGTGCGCGATGTGAACCCAGTACTCTCCCTCTCTGTAAACTGTGGTCTTAGCCACTACATGTACTTCACTGCTGTTGAAAAGACATTTTTATATTTGATACTGATCACAATATTCAGGGCTGAAAGCATTGACAAGATGACGTTAGGGCGGTTTGATGGAAAAAGCCACTGGATATACCCAGTGTCTACCTGTCAAAAAATTACCCATACGAAATCTTTTCAGTGATTCCCTTCTTCAATATGAATTCAGAGGAGAGAGTTTTCGCTGAGATATCAAGTGCAGTAAGTCTGAACAGCAGTTGTACAAACTGCGTTTTTACACCCCTCAACTCTAAGAAGGAGACCTGCAAAACAGTTTTATGCTCACCAGCTCGGGGTGCTTTTGACTATATTTCAAGCGTTCAATCCATTATCCTTTTTCTGTCCACGCGTAGTTTGTAGACAGTTTTGTTTTATTCAGCTAGGAAAATCTACATTTGTGAAAAAACGGACAGATTATTTTTGTGTCCGAAATTCACCGGACAAATATCATTGCTTATAGTTTTCCTTTTGCCATTAATAAGAGAATAATTTCTATGCGTGCTTCATGTATTGGGGCGTCTTCTGACTCCAGGATTTCATAGAATAACAAATGGATTGTTGGGGGATATCTGAAGCTTCTATGAACAGTTTAATTCACTGAACATTCAGAACAATTGTGGGTGAGAAAAAGAAATATATCTTCCTCAATAAACTTTTCTGTTGAAAAAGGAAATGCAATTTATATCATTTGATTCCTATGCATTATGTCGTTCAGTAATTACAGAGAAAAATGAATTTGTTCTTTTTCTCGTAATCTCTAAGGCTTAGAGAGTACATGTTTCTTCAAAATAATCTTTCCTAAGATTTAAAAAAGCAGGTAAATACAAAAATGATGAATTAAAGGAGAGCCAGGGTGACAAATCGAGCTTATGATACCGTTATAATCCTCCTTTTTACAGTAACTAATTCAAATCTTTAGCAGCAACACATTCATTTCCGTTTACACTAAAGTGAGAGAGGAAAAACGTGGTTTCTGGAAACACATAAAACAGCATAAGGCTAGTGTATTATGGGACTCAGCCTGCTCTATGCGTGCGTATTTAAGCAGCGAGAGCTGGTCACTCTCCGGAAGGAACTCAAAACGAATACAATGCTAGATGATAGCCCCAAGTAGTATGTGCAGCCACAGGAAAAGCATCCAAGTAAAAAAAACCTTCCAAAACAATTTTCAAATTGCTTTAAACTTCTTTTTTGGGACAGTGTGATTTTGGTGTGAAGGTAAAGGAATCTGATAAAATGAGTCTTTTTCCTTAAAATTATCTTAAAGTAGTATGCAGCCTGAAACTCCCTGGGCACGTCTGCAGCGAGAGGCAGCAGTCCCGAGTGCCCTTTATGCTGTGCCACCAGGCCCGAAATCATGGCATAGGAACACCTCACACAACGGGTGCCGTGGATACCAGAACTGCTCTTGCTGCCATCACGGATGAATGAGGCACCCGACATTCCAAGAGCCATGCTTTGTCCGAGGCATTTTCAATGCATTATTTACTTGAATCCTCATAATCATTTTGTCAAGGAAGCTGGGTTTTACTCTCCCTATACTACCATGGAGGGTATCACACGCCCAGTAAGCTTAATTCGTTTCCTGAGCTGCCCTTGCATTAAGGAACGGAACTGCGCGATGTGAACCCAGTACTCTCCCTCTCTGTAACCTGTGGTCTTAGCCACTACATGTACTTCACTGCTGTTGAAAAGACATTTTTATATTTGATACTGATCACAATATTCAGGACTGAAAGCATAGTCATGATGACGTTATGGCAGGTTTGTGGACAAAGCCAATGCATATACCCGGTGTCTACAAGTCAAAAAATTACTAATACGAAATCTGTTCAGTGATTCCCTTCTTCAATATGAATTCAGAGGAGAGAGTTTTTGCTGAGATGTCAAATGCAGGCAGTTTGAACAGCAGTTGTACTTACTGCGTTTTTACACCCTACAACTCTAAGAAGGAAACCTGCAAAACAGTTTTATGCTCACCAGCTTGGGGTGCTTTTGATTAAATTTCAAGCGTTCAATCCAGTAACCTTTTTTGTCCACGCGTAATTTGTACACAGTTTTGTTTTATTCAGCTAGGAAAATCTACATTTGTCAAAAAACGGACAGACGATTTTGGTGTCCAAAATTCACCGGACAAATATCATTGTTTATAATTTTCATTTGGCATTAATAAAAGAATAATTTCTATGTGCGTTTCGTGAATTGGGACGTCTTCTGACTCCAGGGTTTCATAGAATGACAAATGGATTGTTGGGGGAAATCTGAAGCTTGTATTAAAAGTTTAATTCACTGAACATTCAGAACAATTGTGGGTGAGACAAAGAAATATATCTTCCTCAATAAACTTTTCTTTTGAAAAAGGAAAAACAAATTATATCATTTGAATAATATGCTTTATGTCGTTCAGTAATTACACGGAAAAAGGAATTTGTTCTTTTTCTCTTAATCTCTAAGGCTTAGAGAGTACATGTTTCTTGTATATAATCTTTCCTAACATTTAAAGAAGCAGTTAAATAGAAGAATGATGAATGAAAGGAGAGCCATGGTGACAAATCGAGCTTTTGATACCGTTATAATCCTCCTTTTTACAGTAACTCATTCAAATCTTTAGCAGCAACACATTCATTTCCATATATACTAAAATGAGAGAGGGAAAACGTGGTTTCTGGAAACACATAAAACAGCATAAGGCTAGTGTATTATGGGACTCAGCCTGCTTAATGCGCATTTAAGCAGCGAGAGCTGGTCACTCTCCGGAAGGACCTCAAAACGAATACAATGCTACACGACTTTATTGATAGCCCCAAGTAGTATGTCCAGCCACAGGAAAAGCATCCCAGTAAATTAAATCTTCCAAAACAATTTTCAAATTGCTGTAAACTTCTTTTTTGGATAGTATGCCTTTGGTGTGAAGGTTAAGGAAACTGATAAAACGTCTCTTTTTCCTTAAAATTACCTTAAAGTAGTATGCAGCCTGAAACTCTCTGGGCAATTCTGCAGCGAGAGGCAGCAGTCCTGAGTTCCCTTTATGCTCTGGCACCAGGCCCGAAATCATGGCATAGGAACACCTCACACAGCGAGTGCCATGGATACAAGAACTGCTCTTGCTGCCATCACGGATGACTGATGCACCCGATATTCCAAGCGCCCTGCTTTGTCCGAGGCATTTTCAGTGCATTATTTACTTTAATCCTCATAATCATTTTGTCAAGGAAGGTGGGTTTTATTCTCCCTATACAACCATGGAGGGAATCACACGCCCAGTAAGCTTAATTCGTTTCCTGAGCTGCCCTTGCATTAAGGAAGGGAAGTGCGCGATGTGAACCCAGTACTCTCCCTCTCTGTAAACTGTGGTCTTAGCCACTACATGTACTTCACTGCTGTTGAAAAGACATTTTTATATTTGATACTGATCACAATATTCAGGGCTGAAAGCATTGACAAGATGACGTTAGGGCGGTTTGATGGAAAAAGCCACTGGATATACCCAGTGTCTACCTGTCAAAAAATTACCCATACGAAATCTTTTCAGTGATTCCCTTCTTCAATATGAATTCAGAGGAGAGAGTTTTCGCTGAGATATCAAGTGCAGTAAGTCTGAACAGCAGTTGTACAAACTGCGTTTTTACACCCCTCAACTCTAAGAAGGAGACCTGCAAAACAGTTTTATGCTCACCAGCTCGGGGTGCTTTTGACTATATTTCAAGCGTTCAATCCATTATCCTTTTTCTGTCCACGCGTAGTTTGTAGACAGTTTTGTTTTATTCAGCTAGGAAAATCTACATTTGTGAAAAAACGGACAGATTATTTTTGTGTCCGAAATTCACCGGACAAATATCATTGCTTATAGTTTTCCTTTTGCCATTAATAAGAGAATAATTTCTATGCGTGCTTCATGTATTGGGGCGTCTTCTGACTCCAGGATTTCATAGAATAACAAATGGATTGTTGGGGGATATCTGAAGCTTCTATGAACAGTTTAATTCACTGAACATTCAGAACAATTGTGGGTGAGAAAAAGAAATATATCTTCCTCAATAAACTTTTCTGTTGAAAAAGGAAATGCAATTTATATCATTTGATTCCTATGCATTATGTCGTTCAGTAATTACAGAGAAAAATGAATTTGTTCTTTTTCTCGTAATCTCTAAGGCTTAGAGAGTACATGTTTCTTCAAAATAATCTTTCCTAAGATTTAAAAAAGCAGGTAAATACAAAAATGATGAATTAAAGGAGAGCCAGGGTGACAAATCGAGCTTATGATACCGTTATAATCCTCCTTTTTACAGTAACTAATTCAAATCTTTAGCAGCAACACATTCATTTCCGTTTACACTAAAGTGAGAGAGGAAAAACGTGGTTTCTGGAAACACATAAAACAGCATAAGGCTAGTGTATTATGGGACTCAGCCTGCTCTATGCGTGCGTATTTAAGCAGCGAGAGCTGGTCACTCTCCGGAAGGAACTCAAAACGAATACAATGCTAGATGATAGCCCCAAGTAGTATGTGCAGCCACAGGAAAAGCATCCAAGTAAAAAAAACCTTCCAAAACAATTTTCAAATTGCTTTAAACTTCTTTTTTGGGACAGTGTGATTTTGGTGTGAAGGTAAAGGAATCTGATAAAATGAGTCTTTTTCCTTAAAATTATCTTAAAGTAGTATGCAGCCTGAAACTCCCTGGGCACGTCTGCAGCGAGAGGCAGCAGTCCCGAGTGCCCTTTATGCTGTGCCACCAGGCCCGAAATCATGGCATAGGAACACCTCACACAACGGGTGCCGTGGATACCAGAACTGCTCTTGCTGCCATCACGGATGAATGAGGCACCCGACATTCCAAGAGCCATGCTTTGTCCGAGGCATTTTCAATGCATTATTTACTTGAATCCTCATAATCATTTTGTCAAGGAAGCTGGGTTTTACTCTCCCTATACTACCATGGAGGGTATCACACGCCCAGTAAGCTTAATTCGTTTCCTGAGCTGCCCTTGCATTAAGGAACGGAACTGCGCGATGTGAACCCAGTACTCTCCCTCTCTGTAACCTGTGGTCTTAGCCACTACATGTACTTCACTGCTGTTGAAAAGACATTTTTATATTTGATACTGATCACAATATTCAGGACTGAAAGCATAGTCATGATGACGTTATGGCAGGTTTGTGGACAAAGCCAATGCATATACCCGGTGTCTACAAGTCAAAAAATTACTAATACGAAATCTGTTCAGTGATTCCCTTCTTCAATATGAATTCAGAGGAGAGAGTTTTTGCTGAGATGTCAAATGCAGGCAGTTTGAACAGCAGTTGTACTTACTGCGTTTTTACACCCTACAACTCTAAGAAGGAAACCTGCAAAACAGTTTTATGCTCACCAGCTTGGGGTGCTTTTGATTAAATTTCAAGCGTTCAATCCAGTAACCTTTTTTGTCCACGCGTAATTTGTACACAGTTTTGTTTTATTCAGCTAGGAAAATCTACATTTGTCAAAAAACGGACAGACGATTTTGGTGTCCAAAATTCACCGGACAAATATCATTGTTTATAATTTTCATTTGGCATTAATAAAAGAATAATTTCTATGTGCGTTTCGTGAATTGGGACGTCTTCTGACTCCAGGGTTTCATAGAATGACAAATGGATTGTTGGGGGAAATCTGAAGCTTGTATTAAAAGTTTAATTCACTGAACATTCAGAACAATTGTGGGTGAGACAAAGAAATATATCTTCCTCAATAAACTTTTCTTTTGAAAAAGGAAAAACAAATTATATCATTTGAATAATATGCTTTATGTCGTTCAGTAATTACACGGAAAAAGGAATTTGTTCTTTTTCTCTTAATCTCTAAGGCTTAGAGAGTACATGTTTCTTGTATATAATCTTTCCTAACATTTAAAGAAGCAGTTAAATAGAAGAATGATGAATGAAAGGAGAGCCATGGTGACAAATCGAGCTTTTGATACCGTTATAATCCTCCTTTTTACAGTAACTCATTCAAATCTTTAGCAGCAACACATTCATTTCCATATATACTAAAATGAGAGAGGGAAAACGTGGTTTCTGGAAACACATAAAACAGCATAAGGCTAGTGTATTATGGGACTCAGCCTGCTTAATGCGCATTTAAGCAGCGAGAGCTGGTCACTCTCCGGAAGGACCTCAAAACGAATACAATGCTACACGACTTTATTGATAGCCCCAAGTAGTATGTCCAGCCACAGGAAAAGCATCCCAGTAAATTAAATCTTCCAAAACAATTTTCAAATTGCTGTAAACTTCTTTTTTGGATAGTATGCCTTTGGTGTGAAGGTTAAGGAAACTGATAAAACGTCTCTTTTTCCTTAAAATTACCTTAAAGTAGTATGCAGCCTGAAACTCTCTGGGCAATTCTGCAGCGAGAGGCAGCAGTCCTGAGTTCCCTTTATGCTCTGGCACCAGGCCCGAAATCATGGCATAGGAACACCTCACACAGCGAGTGCCATGGATACAAGAACTGCTCTTGCTGCCATCACGGATGACTGATGCACCCGATATTGCAAGCGCCCTGCTTTGTCCGAGGCATTTTCAGTGCATTATTTACTTTAATCCTCATAATCATTTTGTCAAGGAAGGTGGGTTTTATTCTCCCTATACTACCATGGAGGGAATCACACGCCCAGTAAGCTTAATTCGTTTCCTGAGCTGCCCTTGCATTAAGGACGGGAAGTGCGCGATGTGAACCCAGTACTCTCCCTCTCTGTAAACTGTGGTCTTAGCCACTACATGTACTTCACTGCTGTTGAAAAGACATTTTTATATTTGATACTGATCACAATATTCAGGGCTGAAAGCATTGACAAGATGACGTTAGGGCAGTTTGATGGAAAAAGCCACTGCATATACCCAGTGTCTACCTGTCAAAAATTACCCATACGAAATCTTTTCAGTGATTCCCTTCTTCAATATGAATTCAGAGGAGAGAGTTTTCGCTGAGATATCAAGTGCAGTAAGTCTGAACAGCAGTTGTACAAACTGCGTTTTTACACCCCTCAACTCTAAGAAGG
The DNA here is from genome assembly GCF_040802235.1 of Manis javanica. Lineage (NCBI taxonomy): Eukaryota > Metazoa > Chordata > Mammalia > Pholidota > Manidae > Manis > Manis javanica. The sequence goes on along the minus strand of NC_133156.1, from coordinate 30,457,061 downwards.
AGACCTGCAAAACAGTTTTATGCTCACCAGCTCGGGGTGCTTTTGACTATATTTCAAGCGTTCAATCCATTATCCTTTTTCTGTCCACGCGTAATTTGTAGACAGCTTTAGTTTTATTCAGCTAGGAAAATCTACATTTGTGAAAAAACGGACAGATTATTTTTGTGTCCGAAATTCACCGGACAAATATCATTGCTTATAGTTTTCCTTTTGCATTAATAAGAGAATAATTCCTATGCGTGCTTCATGTATTGGGACGTCTTCTGACTCCAGGATTTCATAGAATAACAAATGGATTGTTGGGGGATATCTGAAGCTTCTATGAACAGTTTAATTCACTGAACATTCAGAACAATTGTGGATGAGAAAAAGAAATATATCTTCCTCAATAAACTTTTCTTTTGAAAAAGGAAATGCAATTTATATCATTTGATTCCTATGCATTATGTCGTTCAGTAATTACAGAGAAAAATGAATTTGTTCTTTTTCTCGTAATCTCTAAGTCTTAGAGAGTACATGTTTCTTCAAAATAATCTTTCCTAAGATTTAAAAAAGCAGGTAAATACAAAAATGATGAATTAAAGGAGAGCCAGGGTGACAAATCGAGCTTATGATACCGTTATAATCCTCCTTTTTACAGTAACTAATTCAAATCTTTAGCAGCAACACATTCATTTCCATTTACACTAAAGTGAGAGAGGAAAAACGTGGTTTCTGGAAACACATAAAACAGCATAAGGCTAGTGTATTATGGGACTCAGCCTGCTCAATGCGTGCGTATTTAAGCAGCGAGAGCTGGTCACTCTCCGGAAGGAACTCAAAACGAATACAATGCTAGATGATAGCCCCAAGTAGTGTGTGCAGCCACAGGAAAAGCATCCAAGTAAAAAAAATCTCCCAAAACAATTTTCAAATTGCTTTAAACTTCTTTTTTGGGACAGTGTGATTTTGGTGTGAAGGTAAAGGAATCTGATAAAATGACTCTTTTTCCTTAAAATTATCTTAAAGTAGTATGCAGCCTGAAACTCCCTGGGCACGTCTGCAGCGAGAGGCAGCAGTCCCGAGTGCCCTTTATGCTGTGCCACCAGGCCCGAAATCATGGCATAGGAACACCTCACACAACGGGTGCCGTGGATACCAGAACTGCTCTTGCTGCCATCACGGATGAATGAGGCACCCGACATTCCAAGAGCCATGCTTTGTCCGAGGCATTTTCAATGCATTATTTACTTGAATCCTCATAATCATTTTGTCAAGGAAGCTGGGTTTTACTCTCCCTATATTACCATGGAGGGTATCACACGCCCAGTAAGCTTAATTCGTTTCCTGAGCTGCCCTTGCATTAAGGAACGGAACTGCGCGATGTGAACCCAGTACTCTCCCTCTCTGTAACCTGTGGTCTTAGCCACTACATGTACTTCACTGCTGTTGAAAAGACATTTTTATATTTGATACTGATCACAATATTCAGGACTGAAAGCATAGTCATGATGACGTTATGGCAGGTTTGTGGACAAAGCCAATGCATATACCCGGTGTCTACAAGTCAAAAAATTACTAATACGAAATCTGTTCAGTGATTCCCTTCTTCAATATGAATTCAGAGGAGAGAGTTTTTGCTGAGATGTCAAATGCAGGCAGTTTGAACAGCAGTTGTACTTACTGCGTTTTTACACCCTACAACTCTAAGAAGGAAACCTGCAAAACAGTTTTATGCTCACCAGCTTGGGGTGCTTTTGATTAAATTTCAAGCGTTCAATCCAGTAACCTTTTTTGTCCACGCGTAATTTGTACACAGTTTTGTTTTATTCAGCTAGGAAAATCTACATTTGTCAAAAAACGGACAGATGATTTTGGTGTCCAAAATTCACCGGACAAATATCATTGTTTATAATTTTCATTTGGCATTAATAAAAGAATAATTTCTATGTGCGTTTCGTGAATTGGGACGTCTTCTGACTCCAGGGTTTCATAGAATGACAAATGGATTGTTGGGGGAAATCTGAAGCTTGTATTAAAAGTTTAATTCACTGAACATTCAGAACAATTGTGGGTGAGACAAAGAAATATATCTTCCTCAATAAACTTTTCTTTTGAAAAAGGAAAAACAAATTATATCATTTGAATAATATGCTTTATGTCGTTCAGTAATTACACGGAAAAAGGAATTTGTTCATTTTCTCTTAATCTCTAAGGCTTAGAGAGTACATGTTTCTTGTATATAATCTTTCCTAACATTTAAAGAAGCAGTTAAATAGAAGAATGATGAATGAAAGGAGAGCCATGGTGACAAATCGAGCTTTTGATACCGTTATAATCCTCCTTTTTACAGAAACTAATTCAAATCTTTAGCAGCAACACATTCATTTCCATATATACTAAAATGAGAGAGGGAAAACGTGGTTTCTGGAAACACATAAAACAGCATAAGGCTAGTGTATTATGGGACTCAGCCTGCTTAATGCGCATTTAAGCAGCGAGAGCTGGTCACTCTCCGGAAGGTCCTCAAAACAAATACAATGCTACACGACTTTATTGATAGCCCCAAGTAGTATGTCCAGCCACAGGAAAAGCATCCCAGTAAATTAAATCTTCCAAAACAATTTTCAAATTGCTGTAAACTTCTTTTTTGGATAGTATGCCTTTGGTGTGAAGGTTAAGGAAACTGATAAAACGTCTCTTTTTCCTTAAAATTACCTTAAAGTAGTATGCAGCCTGAAACTCTCTGGGCAATTCTGCAGCGAGAGGCAGCAGTCCTGAGTTCCCTTTATGCTCTGGCACCAGGCCCGAAATCATGGCATAGGAACACCTCACACAGCGAGTGCCATGGATACAAGAACTGCTCTTGCTGCCATCACGGATGACTGATGCACCCGATATTCCAAGCGCCCTGCTTTGTCCGAGGCATTTTCAGTGCATTATTTACTTTAATCCTCATAATCATTTTGTCAAGGAAGGTGGGTTTTATTCTCCCTATACTACCATGGAGGGAATCACACGCCCAGTAAGCTTAATTCGTTTCCTGAGCTGCCCTTGCATTAAGGACGGGAAGTGCGCGATGTGAACCCAGTACTCTCCCTCTCTGTAAACTGTGGTCTTAGCCACTACATGTACTTCACTGCTGATGAAAAGACATTTTTATATTTGATACTGATCACAATATTCAGGGCTGAAAGCATTGACAAGATGACGTTAGGGCAGTTTGATGGAAAAAGCCACTGCATATACCCAGTGTCTACCTGTCAAAAATTACCCATACGAAATCTTTTCAGTGATTCCCTTCTTCAATATGAATTCAGAGGAGAGAGTTTTCGCTGAGATATCAAGTGCAGTAAGTCTGAACAGCAGTTGTACAAACTGCGTTTTTACACCCCTCAACTCTAAGAAGGAGACCTGCAAAACAGTTTTATGCTCACCAGCTCGGGGTGCTTTTGACTATATTTCAAGCGTTCAATCCATTATCCTTTTTCTGTCCACGCGTAATTTGTAGACAGCTTTTGTTTTATTCAGCTAGGAAAATCTACATTTGTGAAAAAACGGACAGATTATTTTTGTGTCCGAAATTCACCGGACAAATATCATTGCTTATAGTTTTCCTTTTGCATTAATAAGAGAATAATTCCTATGCGTGCTTCATGTATTGGGACGTCTTCTGACTCCAGGATTTCATAGAATAACAAATGGATTGTTGGGGGATATCTGAAGCTTCTATGAACAGTTTAATTCACTGAACATTCAGAACAATTGTGGGTGAGAAAAAGAAATATATCTTCCTCAATAAACTTTTCTTTTGAAAAAGGAAATGCAATTTATATCATTTGATTCCTATGCATTATGTCGTTCAGTAATTACAGAGAAAAATGAATTTGTTCTTTTTCTCGTAATCTCTAAGTCTTAGAGAGTACATGTTTCTTCAAAATAATCTTTCCTAAGATTTAAAAAAGCAGGTAAATACAAAAATGATGAATTAAAGGAGAGCCAGGGTGACAAATCGAGCTTATGATACCGTTATAATCCTCCTTTTTACAGTAACTAATTCAAATCTTTAGCAGCAACACATTCATTTCCATTTACACTAAAGTGAGAGAGGAAAAACGTGGTTTCTGGAAACACATAAAACAGCATAAGGCTAGTGTATTATGGGACTCAGCCTGCTCAATGCGTGCGTATTTAAGCAGCGAGAGCTGGTCACTCTCCGGAAGGAACTCAAAACGAATACAATGCTAGATGATAGCCCCAAGTAGTGTGTGCAGCCACAGGAAAAGCATCCAAGTAAAAAAAATCTCCCAAAACAATTTTCAAATTGCTTTAAACTTCTTTTTTGGGACAGTGTGATTTTGGTGTGAAGGTAAAGGAATCTGATAAAATGAGTCTTTTTCCTTAAAATTATCTTAAAGTAGTATGCAGCCTGAAACTCCCTGGGCACGTCTGCAGCGAGAGGCAGCAGTCCCGAGTGCCCTTTATGCTGTGCCACCAGGCCCGAAATCATGGCATAGGAACACCTCACACAACGGGTGCCGTGGATACCAGAACTGCTCTTGCTGCCATCACGGATGAATGAGGCACCCGACATTCCAAGAGCCATGCTTTGTCCGAGGCATTTTCAATGCATTATTTACTTGAATCCTCATAATCATTTTGTCAAGGAAGCTGGGTTTTACTCTCCCTATATTACCATGGAGGGTATCACACGCCCAGTAAGCTTAATTCGTTTCCTGAGCTGCCCTTGCATTAAGGAACGGAACTGCGCGATGTGAACCCAGTACTCTCCCTCTCTGTAACCTGTGGTCTTAGCCACTACATGTACTTCACTGCTGTTGAAAAGACATTTTTATATTTGATACTGATCACAATATTCAGGACTGAAAGCATAGTCATGATGACGTTATGGCAGGTTTGTGGACAAAGCCAATGCATATACCCGGTGTCTACAAGTCAAAAAATTACTAATACGAAATCTGTTCAGTGATTCCCTTCTTCAATATGAATTCAGAGGAGAGAGTTTTTGCTGAGATGTCAAATGCAGGCAGTTTGAACAGCAGTTGTACTTACTGCGTTTTTACACCCTACAACTCTAAGAAGGAAACCTGCAAAACAGTTTTATGCTCACCAGCTTGGGGTGCTTTTGATTAAATTTCAAGCGTTCAATCCAGTAACCTTTTTTGTCCACGCGTAATTTGTACACAGTTTTGTTTTATTCAGCTAGGAAAATCTACATTTGTCAAAAAACGGACAGACGATTTTGGTGTCCAAAATTCACCGGACAAATATCATTGTTTATAATTTTCATTTGGCATTAATAAAAGAATAATTTCTATGTGCGTTTCGTGAATTGGGACGTCTTCTGACTCCAGGGTTTCATAGAATGACAAATGGATTGTTGGGGGAAATCTGAAGCTTGTATTAAAAGTTTAATTCACTGAACATTCAGAACAATTGTGGGTGAGACAAAGAAATATATCTTCCTCAATAAACTTTTCTTTTGAAAAAGGAAAAACAAATTATATCATTTGAATAATATGCTTTATGTCGTTCAGTAATTACACGGAAAAAGGAATTTGTTCTTTTTCTCTTAATCTCTAAGGCTTAGAGAGTACATGTTTCTTGTATATAATCTTTCCTAACATTTAAAGAAGCAGTTAAATAGAAGAATGATGAATGAAAGGAGAGCCATGGTGACAAATCGAGCTTTTGATACCGTTATAATCCTCCTTTTTACAGTAACTCATTCAAATCTTTAGCAGCAACACATTCATTTCCATATATACTAAAATGAGAGAGGGAAAACGTGGTTTCTGGAAACACATAAAACAGCATAAGGCTAGTGTATTATGGGACTCAGCCTGCTTAATGCGCATTTAAGCAGCGAGAGCTGGTCACTCTCCGGAAGGACCTCAAAACGAATACAATGCTACACGACTTTATTGATAGCCCCAAGTAGTATGTCCAGCCACAGGAAAAGCATCCCAGTAAATTAAATCTTCCAAAACAATTTTCAAATTGCTGTAAACTTCTTTTTGTGGATAGTATGCCTTTGGTGTGAAGGTTAAGGAAACTGATAAAACGTCTCTTTTTCCTTAAAATTACCTTAAAGTAGTATGCAGCCTGAAACTCTCTGGGCAATTCTGCAGCGAGAGGCAGCAGTCCTGAGTTCCCTTTATGCTCTGGCACCAGGCCCGAAATCATGGCATAGGAACACCTCACACAGCGAGTGCCATGGATACAAGAACTGCTCTTGCTGCCATCACGGATGACTGATGCACCCGATATTGCAAGCGCCCTGCTTTGTCCGAGGCATTTTCAGTGCATTATTTACTTTAATCCTCATAATCATTTTGTCAAGGAAGGTGGGTTTTATTCTCCCTATACTACCATGGAGGGAATCACACGCCCAGTAAGCTTAATTCGTTTCCTGAGCTGCCCTTGCATTAAGGACGGGAAGTGCGCGATGTGAACCCAGTACTCTCCCTCTCTGTAAACTGTGGTCTTAGCCACTACATGTACTTCACTGCTGTTGAAAAGACATTTTTATATTTGATACTGATCACAATATTCAGGGCTGAAAGCATTGACAAGATGACGTTAGGGCAGTTTGATGGAAAAAGCCACTGCATATACCCAGTGTCTACCTGTCAAAAATTACCCATACGAAATCTTTTCAGTGATTCCCTTCTTCAATATGAATTCAGAGGAGAGAGTTTTCGCTGAGATATCAAGTGCAGTAAGTCTGAACAGCAGTTGTACAAACTGCGTTTTTACACCCCTCAACTCTAAGAAGGAGACCTGCAAAACAGTTTTATGCTCACCAGCTCGGGGTGCTTTTGACTATATTTCAAGCGTTCAATCCATTATCCTTTTTCTGTCCACGCGTAATTTGTAGACAGCTTTAGTTTTATTCAGCTAGGAAAATCTACATTTGTGAAAAAACGGACAGATTATTTTTGTGTCCGAAATTCACCGGACAAATATCATTGCTTATAGTTTTCCTTTTGCATTAATAAGAGAATAATTCCTATGCGTGCTTCATGTATTGGGACGTCTTCTGACTCCAGGATTTCATAGAATAACAAATGGATTGTTGGGGGATATCTGAAGCTTCTATGAACAGTTTAATTCACTGAACATTCAGAACAATTGTGGATGAGAAAAAGAAATATATCTTCCTCAATAAACTTTTCTTTTGAAAAAGGAAATGCAATTTATATCATTTGATTCCTATGCATTATGTCGTTCAGTAATTACAGAGAAAAATGAATTTGTTCTTTTTCTCGTAATCTCTAAGTCTTAGAGAGTACATGTTTCTTCAAAATAATCTTTCCTAAGATTTAAAAAAGCAGGTAAATACAAAAATGATGAATTAAAGGAGAGCCAGGGTGACAAATCGAGCTTATGATACCGTTATAATCCTCCTTTTTACAGTAACTAATTCAAATCTTTAGCAGCAACACATTCATTTCCATTTACACTAAAGTGAGAGAGGAAAAACGTGGTTTCTGGAAACACATAAAACAGCATAAGGCTAGTGTATTATGGGACTCAGCCTGCTCAATGCGTGCGTATTTAAGCAGCGAGAGCTGGTCACTCTCCGGAAGGAACTCAAAACGAATACAATGCTAGATGATAGCCCCAAGTAGTGTGTGCAGCCACAGGAAAAGCATCCAAGTAAAAAAAATCTCCCAAAACAATTTTCAAATTGCTTTAAACTTCTTTTTTGGGACAGTGTGATTTTGGTGTGAAGGTAAAGGAATCTGATAAAATGACTCTTTTTCCTTAAAATTATCTTAAAGTAGTATGCAGCCTGAAACTCCCTGGGCACGTCTGCAGCGAGAGGCAGCAGTCCCGAGTGCCCTTTATGCTGTGCCACCAGGCCCGAAATCATGGCATAGGAACACCTCACACAACGGGTGCCGTGGATACCAGAACTGCTCTTGCTGCCATCACGGATGAATGAGGCACCCGACATTCCAAGAGCCATGCTTTGTCCGAGGCATTTTCAATGCATTATTTACTTGAATCCTCATAATCATTTTGTCAAGGAAGCTGGGTTTTACTCTCCCTATATTACCATGGAGGGTATCACACGCCCAGTAAGCTTAATTCGTTTCCTGAGCTGCCCTTGCATTAAGGAACGGAACTGCGCGATGTGAACCCAGTACTCTCCCTCTCTGTAACCTGTGGTCTTAGCCACTACATGTACTTCACTGCTGTTGAAAAGACATTTTTATATTTGATACTGATCACAATATTCAGGACTGAAAGCATAGTCATGATGACGTTATGGCAGGTTTGTGGACAAAGCCAATGCATATACCCGGTGTCTACAAGTCAAAAAATTACTAATACGAAATCTGTTCAGTGATTCCCTTCTTCAATATGAATTCAGAGGAGAGAGTTTTTGCTGAGATGTCAAATGCAGGCAGTTTGAACAGCAGTTGTACTTACTGCGTTTTTACACCCTACAACTCTAAGAAGGAAACCTGCAAAACAGTTTTATGCTCACCAGCTTGGGGTGCTTTTGATTAAATTTCAAGCGTTCAATCCAGTAACCTTTTTTGTCCACGCGTAATTTGTACACAGTTTTGTTTTATTCAGCTAGGAAAATCTACATTTGTCAAAAAACGGACAGATGATTTTGGTGTCCAAAATTCACCGGACAAATATCATTGTTTATAATTTTCATTTGGCATTAATAAAAGAATAATTTCTATGTGCGTTTCGTGAATTGGGACGTCTTCTGACTCCAGGGTTTCATAGAATGACAAATGGATTGTTGGGGGAAATCTGAAGCTTGTATTAAAAGTTTAATTCACTGAACATTCAGAACAATTGTGGGTGAGACAAAGAAATATATCTTCCTCAATAAACTTTTCTTTTGAAAAAGGAAAAACAAATTATATCATTTGAATAATATGCTTTATGTCGTTCAGTAATTACACGGAAAAAGGAATTTGTTCATTTTCTCTTAATCTCTAAGGCTTAGAGAGTACATGTTTCTTGTATATAATCTTTCCTAACATTTAAAGAAGCAGTTAAATAGAAGAATGATGAATGAAAGGAGAGCCATGGTGACAAATCGAGCTTTTGATACCGTTATAATCCTCCTTTTTACAGAAACTAATTCAAATCTTTAGCAGCAACACATTCATTTCCATATATACTAAAATGAGAGAGGGAAAACGTGGTTTCTGGAAACACATAAAACAGCATAAGGCTAGTGTATTATGGGACTCAGCCTGCTTAATGCGCATTTAAGCAGCGAGAGCTGGTCACTCTCCGGAAGGTCCTCAAAACAAATACAATGCTACACGACTTTATTGATAGCCCCAAGTAGTATGTCCAGCCACAGGAAAAGCATCCCAGTAAATTAAATCTTCCAAAACAATTTTCAAATTGCTGTAAACTTCTTTTTTGGATAGTATGCCTTTGGTGTGAAGGTTAAGGAAACTGATAAAACGTCTCTTTTTCCTTAAAATTACCTTAAAGTAGTATGCAGCCTGAAACTCTCTGGGCAATTCTGCAGCGAGAGGCAGCAGTCCTGAGTTCCCTTTATGCTCTGGCACCAGGCCCGAAATCATGGCATAGGAACACCTCACACAGCGAGTGCCATGGATACAAGAACTGCTCTTGCTGCCATCACGGATGACTGATGCACCCGATATTCCAAGCGCCCTGCTTTGTCCGAGGCATTTTCAGTGCATTATTTACTTTAATCCTCATAATCATTTTGTCAAGGAAGGTGGGTTTTATTCTCCCTATACTACCATGGAGGGAATCACACGCCCAGTAAGCTTAATTCGTTTCCTGAGCTGCCCTTGCATTAAGGACGGGAAGTGCGCGATGTGAACCCAGTACTCTCCCTCTCTGTAAACTGTGGTCTTAGCCACTACATGTACTTCACTGCTGATGAAAAGACATTTTTATATTTGATACTGATCACAATATTCAGGGCTGAAAGCATTGACAAGATGACGTTAGGGCAGTTTGATGGAAAAAGCCACTGCATATACCCAGTGTCTACCTGTCAAAAATTACCCATACGAAATCTTTTCAGTGATTCCCTTCTTCAATATGAATTCAGAGGAGAGAGTTTTCGCTGAGATATCAAGTGCAGTAAGTCTGAACAGCAGTTGTACAAACTGCGTTTTTACACCCCTCAACTCTAAGAAGGAGACCTGCAAAACAGTTTTATGCTCACCAGCTCGGGGTGCTTTTGACTATATTTCAAGCGTTCAATCCATTATCCTTTTTCTGTCCACGCGTAATTTGTAGACAGCTTTTGTTTTATTCAGCTAGGAAAATCTACATTTGTGAAAAAACGGACAGATTATTTTTGTGTCCGAAATTCACCGGACAAATATCATTGCTTATAGTTTTCCTTTTGCATTAATAAGAGAATAATTCCTATGCGTGCTTCATGTATTGGGACGTCTTCTGACTCCAGGATTTCATAGAATAACAAATGGATTGTTGGGGGATATCTGAAGCTTCTATGAACAGTTTAATTCACTGAACATTCAGAACAATTGTGGGTGAGAAAAAGAAATATATCTTCCTCAATAAACTTTTCTTTTGAAAAAGGAAATGCAATTTATATCATTTGATTCCTATGCATTATGTCGTTCAGTAATTACAGAGAAAAATGAATTTGTTCTTTTTCTCGTAATCTCTAAGTCTTAGAGAGTACATGTTTCTTCAAAATAATCTTTCCTAAGATTTAAAAAAGCAGGTAAATACAAAAATGATGAATTAAAGGAGAGCCAGGGTGACAAATCGAGCTTATGATACCGTTATAATCCTCCTTTTTACAGTAACTAATTCAAATCTTTAGCAGCAACACATTCATTTCCATTTACACTAAAGTGAGAGAGGAAAAACGTGGTTTCTGGAAACACATAAAACAGCATAAGGCTAGTGTATTATGGGACTCAGCCTGCTCAATGCGTGCGTATTTAAGCAGCGAGAGCTGGTCACTCTCCGGAAGGAACTCAAAACGAATACAATGCTAGATGATAGCCCCAAGTAGTGTGTGCAGCCACAGGAAAAGCATCCAAGTAAAAAAAATCTCCCAAAACAATTTTCAAATTGCTTTAAACTTCTTTTTTGGGACAGTGTGATTTTGGTGTGAAGGTAAAGGAATCTGATAAAATGAGTCTTTTTCCTTAAAATTATCTTAAAGTAGTATGCAGCCTGAAACTCCCTGGGCACGTCTGCAGCGAGAGGCAGCAGTCCCGAGTGCCCTTTATGCTGTGCCACCAGGCCCGAAATCATGGCATAGGAACACCTCACACAACGGGTGCCGTGGATACCAGAACTGCTCTTGCTGCCATCACGGATGAATGAGGCACCCGACATTCCAAGAGCCATGCTTTGTCCGAGGCATTTTCAATGCATTATTTACTTGAATCCTCATAATCATTTTGTCAAGGAAGCTGGGTTTTACTCTCCCTATATTACCATGGAGGGTATCACACGCCCAGTAAGCTTAATTCGTTTCCTGAGCTGCCCTTGCATTAAGGAACGGAACTGCGCGATGTGAACCCAGTACTCTCCCTCTCTGTAACCTGTGGTCTTAGCCACTACATGTACTTCACTGCTGTTGAAAAGACATTTTTATATTTGATACTGATCACAATATTCAGGACTGAAAGCATAGTCATGATGACGTTATGGCAGGTTTGTGGACAAAGCCAATGCATATACCCGGTGTCTACAAGTCAAAAAATTACTAATACGAAATCTGTTCAGTGATTCCCTTCTTCAATATGAATTCAGAGGAGAGAGTTTTTGCTGAGATGTCAAATGCAGGCAGTTTGAACAGCAGTTGTACTTACTGCGTTTTTACACCCTACAACTCTAAGAAGGAAACCTGCAAAACAGTTTTATGCTCACCAGCTTGGGGTGCTTTTGATTAAATTTCAAGCGTTCAATCCAGTAACCTTTTTTGTCCACGCGTAATTTGTACACAGTTTTGTTTTATTCAGCTAGGAAAATCTACATTTGTCAAAAAACGGACAGATGATTTTGGTGTCCAAAATTCACCGGACAAATATCATTGTTTATAATTTTCATTTGGCATTAATAAAAGAATAATTTCTATGTGCGTTTCGTGAATTGGGACGTCTTCTGACTCCAGGGTTTCATAGAATGACAAATGGATTGTTGGGGGAAATCTGAAGCTTGTATTAAAAGTTTAATTCACTGAACATTCAGAACAATTGTGGGTGAGACAAAGAAATATATCTTCCTCAATAAACTTTTCTTTTGAAAAAGGAAAAACAAATTATATCATTTGAATAATATGCTTTATGTCGTTCAGTAATTACACGGAAAAAGGAATTTGTTCTTTTTCTCTTAATCTCTAAGGCTTAGAGAGTACATGTTTCTTGTATATAATCTTTCCTAACATTTAAAGAAGCAGTTAAATAGAAGAATGATGAATGAAAGGAGAGCCATGGTGACAAATCGAGCTTTTGATACCGTTATAATCCTCCTTTTTACAGAAACTAATTCAAATCTTTAGCAGCAACACATTCATTTCCATATATACTAAAATGAGAGAGGGAAAACGTGGTTTCTGGAAACACATAAAACAGCATAAGGCTAGTGTATTATGGGACTCAGCCTGCTTAATGCGCATTTAAGCAGCGAGAGCTGGTCACTCTCCGGAAGGACCTCAAAACGAATACAATGCTACACGACTTTATTGATAGCCCCAAGTAGTATGTCCAGCCACAGGAAAAGCATCCCAGTAAATTAAATCTTCCAAAACAATTTTCAAATTGCTGTAAACTTCTTTTTGTGGATAGTATGCCTTTGGTGTGAAGGTTAAGGAAACTGATAAAACGTCTCTTTTTCCTTAAAATTACCTTAAAGTAGTATGCAGCCTGAAACTCTCTGGGCAATTCTGCAGCGAGAGGCAGCAGTCCTGAGTTCCCTTTATGCTCTGGCACCAGGCCCGAAATCATGGCATAGGAACACCTCACACAGCGAGTGCCATGGATACAAGAACTGCTCTTGCTGCCATCACGGATGACTGATGCACCCGATATTCCAAGCGCCCTGCTTTGTCCGAGGCATTTTCAGTGCATTATTTACTTTAATCCTCATAATCATTTTGTCAAGGAAGGTGGGTTTTATTCTCCCTATACAACCATGGAGGGAATCACACGCCCAGTAAGCTTAATTCGTTTCCTGAGCTGCCCTTGCATTAAGGAAGGGAAGTGCGCGATGTGAACCCAGTACTCTCCCTCTCTGTAAACTGTGGTCTTAGCCACTACATGTACTTCACTGCTGTTGAAAAGACATTTTTATATTTGATACTGATCACAATATTCAGGGCTGAAAGCATTGACAAGATGACGTTAGGGCGGTTTGATGGAAAAAGCCACTGGATATACCCAGTGTCTACCTGTCAAAAAATTACCCATACGAAATCTTTTCAGTGATTCCCTTCTTCAATATGAATTCAGAGGAGAGAGTTTTCGCTGAGATATCAAGTGCAGTAAGTCTGAACAGCAGTTGTACAAACTGCGTTTTTACACCCCTCAACTCTAAGAAGGAGACCTGCAAAACAGTTTTATGCTCACCAGCTCGGGGTGCTTTTGACTATATTTCAAGCGTTCAATCCATTATCCTTTTTCTGTCCACGCGTAGTTTGTAGACAGTTTTGTTTTATTCAGCTAGGAAAATCTACATTTGTGAAAAAACGGACAGATTATTTTTGTGTCCGAAATTCACCGGACAAATATCATTGCTTATAGTTTTCCTTTTGCCATTAATAAGAGAATAATTTCTATGCGTGCTTCATGTATTGGGGCGTCTTCTGACTCCAGGATTTCATAGAATAACAAATGGATTGTTGGGGGATATCTGAAGCTTCTATGAACAGTTTAATTCACTGAACATTCAGAACAATTGTGGGTGAGAAAAAGAAATATATCTTCCTCAATAAACTTTTCTGTTGAAAAAGGAAATGCAATTTATATCATTTGATTCCTATGCATTATGTCGTTCAGTAATTACAGAGAAAAATGAATTTGTTCTTTTTCTCGTAATCTCTAAGGCTTAGAGAGTACATGTTTCTTCAAAATAATCTTTCCTAAGATTTAAAAAAGCAGGTAAATACAAAAATGATGAATTAAAGGAGAGCCAGGGTGACAAATCGAGCTTATGATACCGTTATAATCCTCCTTTTTACAGTAACTAATTCAAATCTTTAGCAGCAACACATTCATTTCCGTTTACACTAAAGTGAGAGAGGAAAAACGTGGTTTCTGGAAACACATAAAACAGCATAAGGCTAGTGTATTATGGGACTCAGCCTGCTCTATGCGTGCGTATTTAAGCAGCGAGAGCTGGTCACTCTCCGGAAGGAACTCAAAACGAATACAATGCTAGATGATAGCCCCAAGTAGTATGTGCAGCCACAGGAAAAGCATCCAAGTAAAAAAAACCTTCCAAAACAATTTTCAAATTGCTTTAAACTTCTTTTTTGGGACAGTGTGATTTTGGTGTGAAGGTAAAGGAATCTGATAAAATGAGTCTTTTTCCTTAAAATTATCTTAAAGTAGTATGCAGCCTGAAACTCCCTGGGCACGTCTGCAGCGAGAGGCAGCAGTCCCGAGTGCCCTTTATGCTGTGCCACCAGGCCCGAAATCATGGCATAGGAACACCTCACACAACGGGTGCCGTGGATACCAGAACTGCTCTTGCTCCCATCACGGATGAATGAGGCACCCGACATTCCAAGAGCCATGCTTTGTCCGAGGCATTTTCAATGCATTATTTACTTGAATCCTCATAATCATTTTGTCAAGGAAGCTGGGTTTTACTCTCCCTATATTACCATGGAGGGTATCACACGCCCAGTAAGCTTAATTCGTTTCCTGAGCTGCCCTTGCATTAAGGAACGGAACTGCGCGATGTGAACCCAGTACTCTCCCTCTCTGTAACCTGTGGTCTTAGCCACTACATGTACTTCACTGCTGTTGAAAAGACATTTTTATATTTGATACTGATCACAATATTCAGGACTGAAAGCATAGTCATGATGACGTTATGGCAGGTTTGTGGACAAAGCCAATGCATATACCCGGTGTCTACAAGTCAAAAAATTACTAATACGAAATCTGTTCAGTGATTCCCTTCTTCAATATGAATTCAGAGGAGAGAGTTTTTGCTGAGATGTCAAATGCAGGCAGTTTGAACAGCAGTTGTACTTACTGCGTTTTTACACCCTACAACTCTAAGAAGGAAACCTGCAAAACAGTTTTATGCTCACCAGCTTGGGGTGCTTTTGATTAAATTTCAAGCGTTCAATCCAGTAACCTTTTTTGTCCACGCGTAATTTGTACACAGTTTTGTTTTATTCAGCTAGGAAAATCTACATTTGTCAAAAAACGGACAGATGATTTTGGTGTCCAAAATTCACCGGACAAATATCATTGTTTATAATTTTCATTTGGCATTAATAAAAGAATAATTTCTATGTGCGTTTCGTGAATTGGGACGTCTTCTGACTCCAGGGTTTCATAGAATGACAAATGGATTGTTGGGGGAAATCTGAAGCTTGTATTAAAAGTTTAATTCACTGAACATTCAGAACAATTGTGGGTGAGACAAAGAAATATATCTTCCTCAATAAACTTTTCTTTTGAAAAAGGAAAAACAAATTATATCATTTGAATAATATGCTTTATGTCGTTCAGTAATTACACGGAAAAAGGAATTTGTTCTTTTTCTCTTAATCTCTAAGGCTTAGAGAGTACATGTTTCTTGTATATAATCTTTCCTAACATTTAAAGAAGCAGTTAAATAGAAGAATGATGAATGAAAGGAGAGCCATGGTGACAAATCGAGCTTTTGATACCGTTATAATCCTCCTTTTTACAGAAACTAATTCAAATCTTTAGCAGCAACACATTCATTTCCATATATACTAAAATGAGAGAGGGAAAACGTGGTTTCTGGAAACACATAAAACAGCATAAGGCTAGTGTATTATGGGACTCAGCCTGCTTAATGCGCATTTAAGCAGCGAGAGCTGGTCACTCTCCGGAAGGACCTCAAAACGAATACAATGCTACACGACTTTATTGATAGCCCCAAGTAGTATGTCCAGCCACAGGAAAAGCATCCCAGTAAATTAAATCTTCCAAAACAATTTTCAAATTGCTGTAAACTTCTTTTTTGGATAGTATGCCTTTGGTGTGAAGGTTAAGGAAACTGATAAAACGTCTCTTTTTCCTTAAAATTACCTTAAAGTAGTATGCAGCCTGAAACTCTCTGGGCAATTCTGCAGCGAGAGGCAGCAGTCCTGAGTTCCCTTTATGCTCTGGCACCAGGCCCGAAATCATGGCATAGGAACACCTCACACAGCGAGTGCCATGGATACAAGAACTGCTCTTGCTGCCATCACGGATGACTGATGCACCCGATATTCCAAGCGCCCTGCTTTGTCCGAGGCATTTTCAGTGCATTATTTACTTTAATCCTCATAATCATTTTGTCAAGGAAGGTGGGTTTTTTTCTCCCTATACAACCATGGAGGGAATCACACGCCCAGTAAGCTTAATTCGTTTCCTGAGCTGCCCTTGCATTAAGGAAGGGAAGTGCGCGATGTGAACCCAGTACTCTCCCTCTCTGTAAACTGTGGTCTTAGCCACTACATGTACTTCACTGCTGTTGAAAAGACATTTTTATATTTGATACTGATCACAATATTCAGGGCTGAAAGCATTGACAAGATGACGTTAGGGCGGTTTGATGGAAAAAGCCACTGGATATACCCAGTGTCTACCTGTCAAAAAATTACCCATACGAAATCTTTTCAGTGATTCCCTTCTTCAATATGAATTCAGAGGAGAGAGTTTTCGCTGAGATATCAAGTGCAGTAAGTCTGAACAGCAGTTGTACAAACTGCGTTTTTACACCCCTCAACTCTAAGAAGGAGACCTGCAAAACAGTTTTATGCTCACCAGCTCGGGGTGCTTTTGACTATATTTCAAGCGTTCAATCCATTATCCTTTTTCTGTCCACGCGTAGTTTGTAGACAGTTTTGTTTTATTCAGCTAGGAAAATCTACATTTGTGAAAAAACGGACAGATTATTTTTGTGTCCGAAATTCACCGGACAAATATCATTGCTTATAGTTTTCCTTTTGCCATTAATAAGAGAATAATTTCTATGCGTGCTTCATGTATTGGGGCGTCTTCTGACTCCAGGATTTCATAGAATAACAAATGGATTGTTGGGGGATATCTGAAGCTTCTATGAACAGTTTAATTCACTGAACATTCAGAACAATTGTGGGTGAGAAAAAGAAATATATCTTCCTCAATAAACTTTTCTGTTGAAAAAGGAAATGCAATTTATATCATTTGATTCCTATGCATTATGTCGTTCAGTAATTACAGAGAAAAATGAATTTGTTCTTTTTCTCGTAATCTCTAAGGCTTAGAGAGTACATGTTTCTTCAAAATAATCTTTCCTAAGATTTAAAAAAGCAGGTAAATACAAAAATGATGAATTAAAGGAGAGCCAGGGTGACAAATCGAGCTTATGATACCGTTATAATCCTCCTTTTTACAGTAACTAATTCAAATCTTTAGCAGCAACACATTCATTTCCGTTTACACTAAAGTGAGAGAGGAAAAACGTGGTTTCTGGAAACACATAAAACAGCATAAGGCTAGTGTATTATGGGACTCAGCCTGCTCTATGCGTGCGTATTTAAGCAGCGAGAGCTGGTCACTCTCCGGAAGGAACTCAAAACGAATACAATGCTAGATGATAGCCCCAAGTAGTATGTGCAGCCACAGGAAAAGCATCCAAGTAAAAAAAACCTTCCAAAACAATTTTCAAATTGCTTTAAACTTCTTTTTTGGGACAGTGTGATTTTGGTGTGAAGGTAAAGGAATCTGATAAAATGAGTCTTTTTCCTTAAAATTATCTTAAAGTAGTATGCAGCCTGAAACTCCCTGGGCACGTCTGCAGCGAGAGGCAGCAGTCCCGAGTGCCCTTTATGCTGTGCCACCAGGCCCGAAATCATGGCATAGGAACACCTCACACAACGGGTGCCGTGGATACCAGAACTGCTCTTGCTCCCATCACGGATGAATGAGGCACCCGACATTCCAAGAGCCATGCTTTGTCCGAGGCATTTTCAATGCATTATTTACTTGAATCCTCATAATCATTTTGTCAAGGAAGCTGGGTTTTACTCTCCCTATATTACCATGGAGGGTATCACACGCCCAGTAAGCTTAATTCTTTTCCTGAGCTGCCCTTGCATTAAGGAACGGAACTGCGCGATGTGAACCCAGTACTCTCCCTCTCTGTAACCTGTGGTCTTAGCCACTACATGTACTTCACTGCTGTTGAAAAGACATTTTTATATTTGATACTGATCACAATATTCAGGACTGAAAGCATAGTCATGATGACGTTATGGCAGGTTTGTGGACAAAGCCAATGCATATACCCGGTGTCTACAAGTCAAAAAATTACTAATACGAAATCTGTTCAGTGATTCCCTTCTTCAATATGAATTCAGAGGAGAGAGTTTTTGCTGAGATGTCAAATGCAGGCAGTTTGAACAGCAGTTGTACTTACTGCGTTTTTACACCCTACAACTCTAAGAAGGAAACCTGCAAAACAGTTTTATGCTCACCAGCTTGGGGTGCTTTTGATTAAATTTCAAGCGTTCAATCCAGTAACCTTTTTTGTCCACGCGTAATTTGTACACAGTTTTGTTTTATTCAGCTAGGAAAATCTACATTTGTCAAAAAACGGACAGACGATTTTGGTGTCCAAAATTCACCGGACAAATATCATTGTTTATAATTTTCATTTGGCATTAATAAAAGAATAATTTCTATGTGCGTTTCGTGAATTGGGACGTCTTCTGACTCCAGGGTTTCATAGAATGACAAATGGATTGTTGGGGGAAATCTGAAGCTTGTATTAAAAGTTTAATTCACTGAACATTCAGAACAATTGTGGGTGAGACAAAGAAATATATCTTCCTCAATAAACTTTTCTTTTGAAAAAGGAAAAACAAATTATATCATTTGAATAATATGCTTTATGTCGTTCAGTAATTACACGGAAAAAGGAATTTGTTCTTTTTCTCTTAATCTCTAAGGCTTAGAGAGTACATGTTTCTTGTATATAATCTTTCCTAACATTTAAAGAAGCAGTTAAATAGAAGAATGATGAATGAAAGGAGAGCCATGGTGACAAATCGAGCTTTTGATACCGTTATAATCCTCCTTTTTACAGTAACTCATTCAAATCTTTAGCAGCAACACATTCATTTCCATATATACTAAAATGAGAGAGGGAAAACGTGGTTTCTGGAAACACATAAAACAGCATAAGGCTAGTGTATTATGGGACTCAGCCTGCTTAATGCGCATTTAAGCAGCGAGAGCTGGTCACTCTCCGGAAGGACCTCAAAACGAATACAATGCTACACGACTTTATTGATAGCCCCAAGTAGTATGTCCAGCCACAGGAAAAGCATCCCAGTAAATTAAATCTTCCAAAACAATTTTCAAATTGCTGTAAACTTCTTTTTTGGATAGTATGCCTTTGGTGTGAAGGTTAAGGAAACTGATAAAACGTCTCTTTTTCCTTAAAATTACCTTAAAGTAGTATGCAGCCTGAAACTCTCTGGGCAATTCTGCAGCGAGAGGCAGCAGTCCTGAGTTCCCTTTATGCTCTGGCACCAGGCCCGAAATCATGGCATAGGAACACCTCACACAGCGAGTGCCATGGATACAAGAACTGCTCTTGCTGCCATCACGGATGACTGATGCACCCGATATTCCAAGCGCCCTGCTTTGTCCGAGGCATTTTCAGTGCATTATTTACTTTAATCCTCATAATCATTTTGTCAAGGAAGGTGGGTTTTTTTCTCCCTATACAACCATGGAGGGAATCACACGCCCAGTAAGCTTAATTCGTTTCCTGAGCTGCCCTTGCATTAAGGAAGGGAAGTGCGCGATGTGAACCCAGTACTCTCCCTCTCTGTAAACTGTGGTCTTAGCCACTACATGTACTTCACTGCTGTTGAAAAGACATTTTTATATTTGATACTGATCACAATATTCAGGGCTGAAAGCATTGACAAGATGACGTTAGGGCGGTTTGATGGAAAAAGCCACTGGATATACCCAGTGTCTACCTGTCAAAAAATTACCCATACGAAATCTTTTCAGTGATTCCCTTCTTCAATATGAATTCAGAGGAGAGAGTTTTCGCTGAGATATCAAGTGCAGTAAGTCTGAACAGCAGTTGTACAAACTGCGTTTTTACACCCCTCAACTCTAAGAAGGAGACCTGCAAAACAGTTTTATGCTCACCAGCTCGGGGTGCTTTTGACTATATTTCAAGCGTTCAATCCATTATCCTTTTTCTGTCCACGCGTAGTTTGTAGACAGTTTTGTTTTATTCAGCTAGGAAAATCTACATTTGTGAAAAAACGGACAGATTATTTTTGTGTCCGAAATTCACCGGACAAATATCATTGCTTATAGTTTTCCTTTTGCCATTAATAAGAGAATAATTTCTATGCGTGCTTCATGTATTGGGGCGTCTTCTGACTCCAGGATTTCATAGAATAACAAATGGATTGTTGGGGGATATCTGAAGCTTCTATGAACAGTTTAATTCACTGAACATTCAGAACAATTGTGGGTGAGAAAAAGAAATATATCTTCCTCAATAAACTTTTCTGTTGAAAAAGGAAATGCAATTTATATCATTTGATTCCTATGCATTATGTCGTTCAGTAATTACAGAGAAAAATGAATTTGTTCTTTTTCTCGTAATCTCTAAGGCTTAGAGAGTACATGTTTCTTCAAAATAATCTTTCCTAAGATTTAAAAAAGCAGGTAAATACAAAAATGATGAATTAAAGGAGAGCCAGGGTGACAAATCGAGCTTATGATACCGTTATAATCCTCCTTTTTACAGTAACTAATTCAAATCTTTAGCAGCAACACATTCATTTCCGTTTACACTAAAGTGAGAGAGGAAAAACGTGGTTTCTGGAAACACATAAAACAGCATAAGGCTAGTGTATTATGGGACTCAGCCTGCTCTATGCGTGCGTATTTAAGCAGCGAGAGCTGGTCACTCTCCGGAAGGAACTCAAAACGAATACAATGCTAGATGATAGCCCCAAGTAGTATGTGCAGCCACAGGAAAAGCATCCAAGTAAAAAAAACCTTCCAAAACAATTTTCAAATTGCTTTAAACTTCTTTTTTGGGACAGTGTGATTTTGGTGTGAAGGTAAAGGAATCTGATAAAATGAGTCTTTTTCCTTAAAATTATCTTAAAGTAGTATGCAGCCTGAAACTCCCTGGGCACGTCTGCAGCGAGAGGCAGCAGTCCCGAGTGCCCTTTATGCTGTGCCACCAGGCCCGAAATCATGGCATAGGAACACCTCACACAACGGGTGCCGTGGATACCAGAACTGCTCTTGCTGCCATCACGGATGAATGAGGCACCCGACATTCCAAGAGCCATGCTTTGTCCGAGGCATTTTCAATGCATTATTTACTTGAATCCTCATAATCATTTTGTCAAGGAAGCTGGGTTTTACTCTCCCTATATTACCATGGAGGGTATCACACGCCCAGTAAGCTTAATTCGTTTCCTGAGCTGCCCTTGCATTAAGGAACGGAACTGCGCGATGTGAACCCAGTACTCTCCCTCTCTGTAACCTGTGGTCTTAGCCACTACATGTACTTCACTGCTGTTGAAAAGACATTTTTATATTTGATACTGATCACAATATTCAGGACTGAAAGCATAGTCATGATGACGTTATGGCAGGTTTGTGGACAAAGCCAATGCATATACCCGGTGTCTACAAGTCAAAAAATTACTAATACGAAATCTGTTCAGTGATTCCCTTCTTCAATATGAATTCAGAGGAGAGAGTTTTTGCTGAGATGTCAAATGCAGGCAGTTTGAACAGCAGTTGTACTTACTGCGTTTTTACACCCTACAACTCTAAGAAGGAAACCTGCAAAACAGTTTTATGCTCACCAGCTTGGGGTGCTTTTGATTAAATTTCAAGCGTTCAATCCAGTAACCTTTTTTGTCCACGCGTAATTTGTACACAGTTTTGTTTTATTCAGCTAGGAAAATCTACATTTGTCAAAAAACGGACAGACGATTTTGGTGTCCAAAATTCACCGGACAAATATCATTGTTTATAATTTTCATTTGGCATTAATAAAAGAATAATTTCTATGTGCGTTTCGTGAATTGGGACGTCTTCTGACTCCAGGGTTTCATAGAATGACAAATGGATTGTTGGGGGAAATCTGAAGCTTGTATTAAAAGTTTAATTCACTGAACATTCAGAACAATTGTGGGTGAGACAAAGAAATATATCTTCCTCAATAAACTTTTCTTTTGAAAAAGGAAAAACAAATTATATCATTTGAATAATATGCTTTATGTCGTTCAGTAATTACACGGAAAAAGGAATTTGTTCTTTTTCTCTTAATCTCTAAGGCTTAGAGAGTACATGTTTCTTGTATATAATCTTTCCTAACATTTAAAGAAGCAGTTAAATAGAAGAATGATGAATGAAAGGAGAGCCATGGTGACAAATCGAGCTTTTGATACCGTTATAATCCTCCTTTTTACAGTAACTCATTCAAATCTTTAGCAGCAACACATTCATTTCCATATATACTAAAATGAGAGAGGGAAAACGTGGTTTCTGGAAACACATAAAACAGCATAAGGCTAGTGTATTATGGGACTCAGCCTGCTTAATGCGCATTTAAGCAGCGAGAGCTGGTCACTCTCCGGAAGGACCTCAAAACGAATACAATGCTACACGACTTTATTGATAGCCCCAAGTAGTATGTCCAGCCACAGGAAAAGCATCCCAGTAAATTAAATCTTCCAAAACAATTTTCAAATTGCTGTAAACTTCTTTTTTGGATAGTATGCCTTTGGTGTGAAGGTTAAGGAAACTGATAAAACGTCTCTTTTTCCTTAAAATTACCTTAAAGTAGTATGCAGCCTGAAACTCTCTGGGCAATTCTGCAGCGAGAGGCAGCAGTCCTGAGTTCCCTTTATGCTCTGGCACCAGGCCCGAAATCATGGCATAGGAACACCTCACACAGCGAGTGCCATGGATACAAGAACTGCTCTTGCTGCCATCACGGATGACTGATGCACCCGATATTCCAAGCGCCCTGCTTTGTCCGAGGCATTTTCAGTGCATTATTTACTTTAATCCTCATAATCATTTTGTCAAGGAAGGTGGGTTTTTTTCTCCCTATACAACCATGGAGGGAATCACACGCCCAGTAAGCTTAATTCGTTTCCTGAGCTGCCCTTGCATTAAGGAAGGGAAGTGCGCGATGTGAACCCAGTACTCTCCCTCTCTGTAAACTGTGGTCTTAGCCACTACATGTACTTCACTGCTGTTGAAAAGACATTTTTATATTTGATACTGATCACAATATTCAGGGCTGAAAGCATTGACAAGATGACGTTAGGGCGGTTTGATGGAAAAAGCCACTGGATATACCCAGTGTCTACCTGTCAAAAAATTACCCATACGAAATCTTTTCAGTGATTCCCTTCTTCAATATGAATTCAGAGGAGAGAGTTTTCGCTGAGATATCAAGTGCAGTAAGTCTGAACAGCAGTTGTACAAACTGCGTTTTTACACCCCTCAACTCTAAGAAGGAGACCTGCAAAACAGTTTTATGCTCACCAGCTCGGGGTGCTTTTGACTATATTTCAAGCGTTCAATCCATTATCCTTTTTCTGTCCACGCGTAGTTTGTAGACAGTTTTGTTTTATTCAGCTAGGAAAATCTACATTTGTGAAAAAACGGACAGATTATTTTTGTGTCCGAAATTCACCGGACAAATATCATTGCTTATAGTTTTCCTTTTGCCATTAATAAGAGAATAATTTCTATGCGTGCTTCATGTATTGGGGCGTCTTCTGACTCCAGGATTTCATAGAATAACAAATGGATTGTTGGGGGATATCTGAAGCTTCTATGAACAGTTTAATTCACTGAACATTCAGAACAATTGTGGGTGAGAAAAAGAAATATATCTTCCTCAATAAACTTTTCTGTTGAAAAAGGAAATGCAATTTATATCATTTGATTCCTATGCATTATGTCGTTCAGTAATTACAGAGAAAAATGAATTTGTTCTTTTTCTCGTAATCTCTAAGGCTTAGAGAGTACATGTTTCTTCAAAATAATCTTTCCTAAGATTTAAAAAAGCAGGTAAATACAAAAATGATGAATTAAAGGAGAGCCAGGGTGACAAATCGAGCTTATGATACCGTTATAATCCTCCTTTTTACAGTAACTAATTCAAATCTTTAGCAGCAACACATTCATTTCCGTTTACACTAAAGTGAGAGAGGAAAAACGTGGTTTCTGGAAACACATAAAACAGCATAAGGCTAGTGTATTATGGGACTCAGCCTGCTCTATGCGTGCGTATTTAAGCAGCGAGAGCTGGTCACTCTCCGGAAGGAACTCAAAACGAATACAATGCTAGATGATAGCCCCAAGTAGTATGTGCAGCCACAGGAAAAGCATCCAAGTAAAAAAAACCTTCCAAAACAATTTTCAAATTGCTTTAAACTTCTTTTTTGGGACAGTGTGATTTTGGTGTGAAGGTAAAGGAATCTGATAAAATGACTCTTTTTCCTTAAAATTATCTTAAAGTAGTATGCAGCCTGAAACTCCCTGGGCACGTCTGCAGCGAGAGGCAGCAGTCCCGAGTGCCCTTTATGCTGTGCCACCAGGCCCGAAATCATGGCATAGGAACACCTCACACAACGGGTGCCGTGGATACCAGAACTGCTCTTGCTGCCATCACGGATGAATGAGGCACCCGACATTCCAAGAGCCATGCTTTGTCCGAGGCATTTTCAATGCATTATTTACTTGAATCCTCATAATCATTTTGTCAAGGAAGCTGGGTTTTACTCTCCCTATACTACCATGGAGGGTATCACACGCCCAGTAAGCTTAATTCGTTTCCTGAGCTGCCCTTGCATTAAGGAACGGAACTGCGCGATGTGAACCCAGTACTCTCCCTCTCTGTAACCTGTGGTCTTAGCCACTACATGTACTTCACTGCTGTTGAAAAGACATTTTTATATTTGATACTGATCACAATATTCAGGACTGAAAGCATAGTCATGATGACGTTATGGCAGGTTTGTGGACAAAGCCAATGCATATACCCGGTGTCTACAAGTCAAAAAATTACTAATACGAAATCTGTTCAGTGATTCCCTTCTTCAATATGAATTCAGAGGAGAGAGTTTTTGCTGAGATGTCAAATGCAGGCAGTTTGAACAGCAGTTGTACTTACTGCGTTTTTACACCCTACAACTCTAAGAAGGAAACCTGCAAAACAGTTTTATGCTCACCAGCTTGGGGTGCTTTTGATTAAATTTCAAGCGTTCAATCCAGTAACCTTTTTTGTCCACGCGTAATTTGTACACAGTTTTGTTTTATTCAGCTAGGAAAATCTACATTTGTCAAAAAACGGACAGACGATTTTGGTGTCCAAAATTCACCGGACAAATATCATTGTTTATAATTTTCATTTGGCATTAATAAAAGAATAATTTCTATGTGCGTTTCGTGAATTGGGACGTCTTCTGACTCCAGGGTTTCATAGAATGACAAATGGATTGTTGGGGGAAATCTGAAGCTTGTATTAAAAGTTTAATTCACTGAACATTCAGAACAATTGTGGGTGAGACAAAGAAATATATCTTCCTCAATAAACTTTTCTTTTGAAAAAGGAAAAACAAATTATATCATTTGAATAATATGCTTTATGTCGTTCAGTAATTACACGGAAAAAGGAATTTGTTCTTTTTCTCTTAATCTCTAAGGCTTAGAGAGTACATGTTTCTTGTATATAATCTTTCCTAACATTTAAAGAAGCAGTTAAATAGAAGAATGATGAATGAAAGGAGAGCCATGGTGACAAATCGAGCTTTTGATACCGTTATAATCCTCCTTTTTACAGTAACTCATTCAAATCTTTAGCAGCAACACATTCATTTCCATATATACTAAAATGAGAGAGGGAAAACGTGGTTTCTGGAAACACATAAAACAGCATAAGGCTAGTGTATTATGGGACTCAGCCTGCTTAATGCGCATTTAAGCAGCGAGAGCTGGTCACTCTCCGGAAGGACCTCAAAACAAATACAATGCTACACGACTTTATTGATAGCCCCAAGTAGTATGTCCAGCCACAGGAAAAGCATCCCAGTAAATTAAATCTTCCAAAACAATTTTCAAATTGCTGTAAACTTCTTTTTTGGATAGTATGCCTTTGGTGTGAAGGTTAAGGAAACTGATAAAACGTCTCTTTTTCCTTAAAATTACCTTAAAGTAGTATGCAGCCTGAAACTCTCTGGGCAATTCTGCAGCGAGAGGCAGCAGTCCTGAGTTCCCTTTATGCTCTGGCACCAGGCCCGAAATCATGGCATAGGAACACCTCACACAGCGAGTGCCATGGATACAAGAACTGCTCTTGCTGCCATCACGGATGACTGATGCACCCGATATTGCAAGCGCCCTGCTTTGTCCGAGGCATTTTCAGTGCATTATTTACTTTAATCCTCATAATCATTTTGTCAAGGAAGGTGGGTTTTATTCTCCCTATACTACCATGGAGGGAATCACACGCCCAGTAAGCTTAATTCGTTTCCTGAGCTGCCCTTGCATTAAGGACGGGAAGTGCGCGATGTGAACCCAGTACTCTCCCTCTCTGTAAACTGTGGTCTTAGCCACTACATGTACTTCACTGCTGTTGAAAAGACATTTTTATATTTGATACTGATCACAATATTCAGGGCTGAAAGCATTGACAAGATGACGTTAGGGCAGTTTGATGGAAAAAGCCACTGCATATACCCAGTGTCTACCTGTCAAAAATTACCCATACGAAATCTTTTCAGTGATTCCCTTCTTCAATATGAATTCAGAGGAGAGAGTTTTCGCTGAGATATCAAGTGCAGTAAGTCTGAACAGCAGTTGTACAAACTGCGTTTTTACACCCCTCAACTCTAAGAAGGAGACCTGCAAAACAGTTTTATGCTCACCAGCTCGGGGTGCTTTTGACTATATTTCAAGCGTTCAATCCATTATCCTTTTTCTGTCCACGCGTAATTTGTAGACAGCTTTAGTTTTATTCAGCTAGGAAAATCTACATTTGTGAAAAAACGGACAGATTATTTTTGTGTCCGAAATTCACCGGACAAATATCATTGCTTATAGTTTTCCTTTTGCATTAATAAGAGAATAATTCCTATGCGTGCTTCATGTATTGGGACGTCTTCTGACTCCAGGATTTCATAGAATAACAAATGGATTGTTGGGGGATATCTGAAGCTTCTATGAACAGTTTAATTCACTGAACATTCAGAACAATTGTGGATGAGAAAAAGAAATATATCTTCCTCAATAAACTTTTCTTTTGAAAAAGGAAATGCAATTTATATCATTTGATTCCTATGCATTATGTCGTTCAGTAATTACAGAGAAAAATGAATTTGTTCTTTTTCTCGTAATCTCTAAGTCTTAGAGAGTACATGTTTCTTCAAAATAATCTTTCCTAAGATTTAAAAAAGCAGGTAAATACAAAAATGATGAATTAAAGGAGAGCCAGGGTGACAAATCGAGCTTATGATACCGTTATAATCCTCCTTTTTACAGTAACTAATTCAAATCTTTAGCAGCAACACATTCATTTCCATTTACACTAAAGTGAGAGAGGAAAAACGTGGTTTCTGGAAACACATAAAACAGCATAAGGCTAGTGTATTATAGGACTCAGCCTGCTCAATGCGTGCGTATTTAAGCAGCGAGAGCTGGTCACTCTCCGGAAGGAACTCAAAACGAATACAATGCTAGATGATAGCCCCAAGTAGTGTGTGCAGCCACAGGAAAAGCATCCAAGTAAAAAAAATCTCCCAAAACAATTTTCAAATTGCTTTAAACTTCTTTTTTGGGACAGTGTGATTTTGGTGTGAAGGTAAAGGAATCTGATAAAATGACTCTTTTTCCTTAAAATTATCTTAAAGTAGTATGCAGCCTGAAACTCCCTGGGCACGTCTGCAGCGAGAGGCAGCAGTCCCGAGTGCCCTTTATGCTGTGCCACCAGGCCCGAAATCATGGCATAGGAACACCTCACACAACGGGTGCCGTGGATACCAGAACTGCTCTTGCTGCCATCACGGATGAATGAGGCACCCGACATTCCAAGAGCCATGCTTTGTCCGAGGCATTTTCAATGCATTATTTACTTGAATCCTCATAATCATTTTGTCAAGGAAGCTGGGTTTTACTCTCCCTATATTACCATGGAGGGTATCACACGCCCAGTAAGCTTAATTCGTTTCCTGAGCTGCCCTTGCATTAAGGAACGGAACTGCGCGATGTGAACCCAGTACTCTCCCTCTCTGTAACCTGTGGTCTTAGCCACTACATGTACTTCACTGCTGTTGAAAAGACATTTTTATATTTGATACTGATCACAATATTCAGGACTGAAAGCATAGTCATGATGACGTTATGGCAGGTTTGTGGACAAAGCCAATGCATATACCCGGTGTCTACAAGTCAAAAAATTACTAATACGAAATCTGTTCAGTGATTCCCTTCTTCAATATGAATTCAGAGGAGAGAGTTTTTGCTGAGATGTCAAATGCAGGCAGTTTGAACAGCAGTTGTACTTACTGCGTTTTTACACCCTACAACTCTAAGAAGGAAACCTGCAAAACAGTTTTATGCTCACCAGCTTGGGGTGCTTTTGATTAAATTTCAAGCGTTCAATCCAGTAACCTTTTTTGTCCACGCGTAATTTGTACACAGTTTTGTTTTATTCAGCTAGGAAAATCTACATTTGTCAAAAAACGGACAGATGATTTTGGTGTCCAAAATTCACCGGACAAATATCATTGTTTATAATTTTCATTTGGCATTAATAAAAGAATAATTTCTATGTGCGTTTCGTGAATTGGGACGTCTTCTGACTCCAGGGTTTCATAGAATGACAAATGGATTGTTGGGGGAAATCTGAAGCTTGTATTAAAAGTTTAATTCACTGAACATTCAGAACAATTGTGGGTGAGACAAAGAAATATATCTTCCTCAATAAACTTTTCTTTTGAAAAAGGAAAAACAAATTATATCATTTGAATAATATGCTTTATGTCGTTCAGTAATTACACGGAAAAAGGAATTTGTTCATTTTCTCTTAATCTCTAAGGCTTAGAGAGTACATGTTTCTTGTATATAATCTTTCCTAACATTTAAAGAAGCAGTTAAATAGAAGAATGATGAATGAAAGGAGAGCCATGGTGACAAATCGAGCTTTTGATACCGTTATAATCCTCCTTTTTACAGAAACTAATTCAAATCTTTAGCAGCAACACATTCATTTCCATATATACTAAAATGAGAGAGGGAAAACGTGGTTTCTGGAAACACATAAAACAGCATAAGGCTAGTGTATTATGGGACTCAGCCTGCTTAATGCGCATTTAAGCAGCGAGAGCTGGTCACTCTCCGGAAGGTCCTCAAAACAAATACAATGCTACACGACTTTATTGATAGCCCCAAGTAGTATGTCCAGCCACAGGAAAAGCATCCCAGTAAATTAAATCTTCCAAAACAATTTTCAAATTGCTGTAAACTTCTTTTTTGGATAGTATGCCTTTGGTGTGAAGGTTAAGGAAACTGATAAAACGTCTCTTTTTCCTTAAAATTACCTTAAAGTAGTATGCAGCCTGAAACTCCCTGGGCAATTCTGCAGCGAGAGGCAGCAGTCCTGAGTTCCCTTTATGCTCTGGCACCAGGCCCGAAATCATGGCATAGGAACACCTCACACAGCGAGTGCCATGGATACAAGAACTGCTCTTGCTGCCATCACGGATGACTGATGCACCCGATATTCCAAGCGCCCTGCTTTGTCCGAGGCATTTTCAGTGCATTATTTACTTTAATCCTCATAATCATTTTGTCAAGGAAGGTGGGTTTTATTCTCCCTATACTACCATGGAGGGAATCACACGCCCAGTAAGCTTAATTCGTTTCCTGAGCTGCCCTTGCATTAAGGACGGGAAGTGCGCGATGTGAACCCAGTACTCTCCCTCTCTGTAAACTGTGGTCTTAGCCACTACATGTACTTCACTGCTGATGAAAAGACATTTTTATATTTGATACTGATCACAATATTCAGGGCTGAAAGCATTGACAAGATGACGTTAGGGCAGTTTGATGGAAAAAGCCACTGCATATACCCAGTGTCTACCTGTCAAAAATTACCCATACGAAATCTTTTCAGTGATTCCCTTCTTCAATATGAATTCAGAGGAGAGAGTTTTCGCTGAGATATCAAGTGCAGTAAGTCTGAACAGCAGTTGTACAAACTGCGTTTTTACACCCCTCAACTCTAAGAAGGAGACCTGCAAAACAGTTTTATGCTCACCAGCTCGGGGTGCTTTTGACTATATTTCAAGCGTTCAATCCATTATCCTTTTTCTGTCCACGCGTAATTTGTAGACAGCTTTTGTTTTATTCAGCTAGGAAAATCTACATTTGTGAAAAAACGGACAGATTATTTTTGTGTCCGAAATTCACCGGACAAATATCATTGCTTATAGTTTTCCTTTTGCATTAATAAGAGAATAATTCCTATGCGTGCTTCATGTATTGGGACGTCTTCTGACTCCAGGATTTCATAGAATAACAAATGGATTGTTGGGGGATATCTGAAGCTTCTATGAACAGTTTAATTCACTGAACATTCAGAACAATTGTGGGTGAGAAAAAGAAATATATCTTCCTCAATAAACTTTTCTTTTGAAAAAGGAAATGCAATTTATATCATTTGATTCCTATGCATTATGTCGTTCAGTAATTACAGAGAAAAATGAATTTGTTCTTTTTCTCGTAATCTCTAAGTCTTAGAGAGTACATGTTTCTTCAAAATAATCTTTCCTAAGATTTAAAAAAGCAGGTAAATACAAAAATGATGAATTAAAGGAGAGCCAGGGTGACAAATCGAGCTTATGATACCGTTATAATCCTCCTTTTTACAGTAACTAATTCAAATCTTTAGCAGCAACACATTCATTTCCATTTACACTAAAGTGAGAGAGGAAAAACGTGGTTTCTGGAAACACATAAAACAGCATAAGGCTAGTGTATTATGGGACTCAGCCTGCTCAATGCGTGCGTATTTAAGCAGCGAGAGCTGGTCACTCTCCGGAAGGAACTCAAAACGAATACAATGCTAGATGATAGCCCCAAGTAGTGTGTGCAGCCACAGGAAAAGCATCCAAGTAAAAAAAATCTCCCAAAACAATTTTCAAATTGCTTTAAACTTCTTTTTTGGGACAGTGTGATTTTGGTGTGAAGGTAAAGGAATCTGATAAAATGAGTCTTTTTCATTAAAATTATCTTAAAGTAGTATGCAGCCTGAAACTCCCTGGGCACGTCTGCAGCGAGAGGCAGCAGTCCCGAGTGCCCTTTATGCTGTGCCACCAGGCCCGAAATCATGGCATAGGAACACCTCACACAACGGGTGCCGTGGATACCAGAACTGCTCTTGCTGCCATCACGGATGAATGAGGCACCCGACATTCCAAGAGCCATGCTTTGTCCGAGGCATTTTCAATGCATTATTTACTTGAATCCTCATAATCATTTTGTCAAGGAAGCTGGGTTTTACTCTCCCTATATTACCATGGAGGGTATCACACGCCCAGTAAGCTTAATTCGTTTCCTGAGCTGCCCTTGCATTAAGGAACGGAACTGCGCGATGTGAACCCAGTACTCTCCCTCTCTGTAACCTGTGGTCTTAGCCACTACATGTACTTCACTGCTGTTGAAAAGACATTTTTATATTTGATACTGATCACAATATTCAGGACTGAAAGCATAGTCATGATGACGTTATGGCAGGTTTGTGGACAAAGCCAATGCATATACCCGGTGTCTACAAGTCAAAAAATTACTAATACGAAATCTGTTCAGTGATTCCCTTCTTCAATATGAATTCAGAGGAGAGAGTTTTTGCTGAGATGTCAAATGCAGGCAGTTTGAACAGCAGTTGTACTTACTGCGTTTTTACACCCTACAACTCTAAGAAGGAAACCTGCAAAACAGTTTTATGCTCACCAGCTTGGGGTGCTTTTGATTAAATTTCAAGCGTTCAATCCAGTAACCTTTTTTGTCCACGCGTAATTTGTACACAGTTTTGTTTTATTCAGCTAGGAAAATCTACATTTGTCAAAAAACGGACAGATGATTTTGGTGTCCAAAATTCACCGGACAAATATCATTGTTTATAATTTTCATTTGGCATTAATAAAAGAATAATTTCTATGTGCGTTTCGTGAATTGGGACGTCTTCTGACTCCAGGGTTTCATAGAATGACAAATGGATTGTTGGGGGAAATCTGAAGCTTGTATTAAAAGTTTAATTCACTGAACATTCAGAACAATTGTGGGTGAGACAAAGAAATATATCTTCCTCAATATACTTTTCTTTTGAAAAAGGAAAAACAAATTATATCATTTGAATAATATGCTTTATGTCGTTCAGTAATTACACGGAAAAAGGAATTTGTTCTTTTTCTCTTAATCTCTAAGGCTTAGAGAGTACATGTTTCTTGTATATAATCTTTCCTAACATTTAAAGAAGCAGTTAAATAGAAGAATGATGAATGAAAGGAGAGCCATGGTGACAAATCGAGCTTTTGATACCGTTATAATCCTCCTTTTTACAGAAACTAATTCAAATCTTTAGCAGCAACACATTCATTTCCATATATACTAAAATGAGAGAGGGAAAACGTGGTTTCTGGAAACACATAAAACAGCATAAGGCTAGTGTATTATGGGACTCAGCCTGCTTAATGCGCATTTAAGCAGCGAGAGCTGGTCACTCTCCGGAAGGACCTCAAAACGAATACAATGCTACACGACTTTATTGATAGCCCCAAGTAGTATGTCCAGCCACAGGAAAAGCATCCCAGTAAATTAAATCTTCCAAAACAATTTTCAAATTGCTGTAAACTTCTTTTTGTGGATAGTATGCCTTTGGTGTGAAGGTTAAGGAAACTGATAAAACGTCTCTTTTTCCTTAAAATTACCTTAAAGTAGTATGCAGCCTGAAACTCTCTGGGCAATTCTGCAGCGAGAGGCAGCAGTCCTGAGTTCCCTTTATGCTCTGGCACCAGGCCCGAAATCATGGCATAGGAACACCTCACACAGCGAGTGCCATGGATACAAGAACTGCTCTTGCTGCCATCACGGATGACTGATGCACCCGATATTCCAAGCGCCCTGCTTTGTCCGAGGCATTTTCAGTGCATTATTTACTTTAATCCTCATAATCATTTTGTCAAGGAAGGTGGGTTTTATTCTCCCTATACAACCATGGAGGGAATCACACGCCCAGTAAGCTTAATTCGTTTCCTGAGCTGCCCTTGCATTAAGGAAGGGAAGTGCGCGATGTGAACCCAGTACTCTCCCTCTCTGTAAACTGTGGTCTTAGCCACTACATGTACTTCACTGCTGTTGAAAAGACATTTTTATATTTGATACTGATCACAATATTCAGGGCTGAAAGCATTGACAAGATGACGTTAGGGCGGTTTGATGGAAAAAGCCACTGGATATACCCAGTGTCTACCTGTCAAAAAATTACCCATACGAAATCTTTTCAGTGATTCCCTTCTTCAATATGAATTCAGAGGAGAGAGTTTTCGCTGAGATATCAAGTGCAGTAAGTCTGAACAGCAGTTGTACAAACTGCGTTTTTACACCCCTCAACTCTAAGAAGGAGACCTGCAAAACAGTTTTATGCTCACCAGCTCGGGGTGCTTTTGACTATATTTCAAGCGTTCAATCCATTATCCTTTTTCTGTCCACGCGTAGTTTGTAGACAGTTTTGTTTTATTCAGCTAGGAAAATCTACATTTGTGAAAAAACGGACAGATTATTTTTGTGTCCGAAATTCACCGGACAAATATCATTGCTTATAGTTTTCCTTTTGCCATTAATAAGAGAATAATTTCTATGCGTGCTTCATGTATTGGGGCGTCTTCTGACTCCAGGATTTCATAGAATAACAAATGGATTGTTGGGGGATATCTGAAGCTTCTATGAACAGTTTAATTCACTGAACATTCAGAACAATTGTGGGTGAGAAAAAGAAATATATCTTCCTCAATAAACTTTTCTGTTGAAAAAGGAAATGCAATTTATATCATTTGATTCCTATGCATTATGTCGTTCAGTAATTACAGAGAAAAATGAATTTGTTCTTTTTCTCGTAATCTCTAAGGCTTAGAGAGTACATGTTTCTTCAAAATAATCTTTCCTAAGATTTAAAAAAGCAGGTAAATACAAAAATGATGAATTAAAGGAGAGCCAGGGTGACAAATCGAGCTTATGATACCGTTATAATCCTCCTTTTTACAGTAACTAATTCAAATCTTTAGCAGCAACACATTCATTTCCGTTTACACTAAAGTGAGAGAGGAAAAACGTGGTTTCTGGAAACACATAAAACAGCATAAGGCTAGTGTATTATGGGACTCAGCCTGCTCTATGCGTGCGTATTTAAGCAGCGAGAGCTGGTCACTCTCCGGAAGGAACTCAAAACGAATACAATGCTAGATGATAGCCCCAAGTAGTATGTGCAGCCACAGGAAAAGCATCCAAGTAAAAAAAACCTTCCAAAACAATTTTCAAATTGCTTTAAACTTCTTTTTTGGGACAGTGTGATTTTGGTGTGAAGGTAAAGGAATCTGATAAAATGAGTCTTTTTCCTTAAAATTATCTTAAAGTAGTATGCAGCCTGAAACTCCCTGGGCACGTCTGCAGCGAGAGGCAGCAGTCCCGAGTGCCCTTTATGCTGTGCCACCAGGCCCGAAATCATGGCATAGGAACACCTCACACAACGGGTGCCGTGGATACCAGAACTGCTCTTGCTCCCATCACGGATGAATGAGGCACCCGACATTCCAAGAGCCATGCTTTGTCCGAGGCATTTTCAATGCATTATTTACTTGAATCCTCATAATCATTTTGTCAAGGAAGCTGGGTTTTACTCTCCCTATATTACCATGGAGGGTATCACACGCCCAGTAAGCTTAATTCGTT
Source organism: Manis javanica (assembly GCF_040802235.1). NCBI lineage: Eukaryota > Metazoa > Chordata > Mammalia > Pholidota > Manidae > Manis > Manis javanica. Next base: position 30,421,839 of record NC_133156.1, on the reverse strand, counting down.
TCCTGAGCTGCCCTTGCATTAAGGAACGGAACTGCGCGATGTGAACCCAGTACTCTCCCTCTCTGTAACCTGTGGTCTTAGCCACTACATGTACTTCACTGCTGTTGAAAAGACATTTTTATATTTGATACTGATCACAATATTCAGGACTGAAAGCATAGTCATGATGACGTTATGGCAGGTTTGTGGACAAAGCCAATGCATATACCCGGTGTCTACAAGTCAAAAAATTACTAATACGAAATCTGTTCAGTGATTCCCTTCTTCAATATGAATTCAGAGGAGAGAGTTTTTGCTGAGATGTCAAATGCAGGCAGTTTGAACAGCAGTTGTACTTACTGCGTTTTTACACCCTACAACTCTAAGAAGGAAACCTGCAAAACAGTTTTATGCTCACCAGCTTGGGGTGCTTTTGATTAAATTTCAAGCGTTCAATCCAGTAACCTTTTTTGTCCACGCGTAATTTGTACACAGTTTTGTTTTATTCAGCTAGGAAAATCTACATTTGTCAAAAAACGGACAGATGATTTTGGTGTCCAAAATTCACCGGACAAATATCATTGTTTATAATTTTCATTTGGCATTAATAAAAGAATAATTTCTATGTGCGTTTCGTGAATTGGGACGTCTTCTGACTCCAGGGTTTCATAGAATGACAAATGGATTGTTGGGGGAAATCTGAAGCTTGTATTAAAAGTTTAATTCACTGAACATTCAGAACAATTGTGGGTGAGACAAAGAAATATATCTTCCTCAATAAACTTTTCTTTTGAAAAAGGAAAAACAAATTATATCATTTGAATAATATGCTTTATGTCGTTCAGTAATTACACGGAAAAAGGAATTTGTTCATTTTCTCTTAATCTCTAAGGCTTAGAGAGTACATGTTTCTTGTATATAATCTTTCCTAACATTTAAAGAAGCAGTTAAATAGAAGAATGATGAATGAAAGGAGAGCCATGGTGACAAATCGAGCTTTTGATACCGTTATAATCCTCCTTTTTACAGAAACTAATTCAAATCTTTAGCAGCAACACATTCATTTCCATATATACTAAAATGAGAGAGGGAAAACGTGGTTTCTGGAAACACATAAAACAGCATAAGGCTAGTGTATTATGGGACTCAGCCTGCTTAATGCGCATTTAAGCAGCGAGAGCTGGTCACTCTCCGGAAGGACCTCAAAACGAATACAATGCTACACGACTTTATTGATAGCCCCAAGTAGTATGTCCAGCCACAGGAAAAGCATCCCAGTAAATTAAATCTTCCAAAACAATTTTCAAATTGCTGTAAACTTCTTTTTTGGATAGTATGCCTTTGGTGTGAAGGTTAAGGAAACTGATAAAACGTCTCTTTTTCCTTAAAATTACCTTAAAGTAGTATGCAGCCTGAAACTCTCTGGGCAATTCTGCAGCGAGAGGCAGCAGTCCTGAGTTCCCTTTATGCTCTGGCACCAGGCCCGAAATCATGGCATAGGAACACCTCACACAGCGAGTGCCATGGATACAAGAACTGCTCTTGCTGCCATCACGGATGACTGATGCACCCGATATTCCAAGCGCCCTGCTTTGTCCGAGGCATTTTCAGTGCATTATTTACTTTAATCCTCATAATCATTTTGTCAAGGAAGGTGGGTTTTTTTCTCCCTATACAACCATGGAGGGAATCACACGCCCAGTAAGCTTAATTCGTTTCCTGAGCTGCCCTTGCATTAAGGAAGGGAAGTGCGCGATGTGAACCCAGTACTCTCCCTCTCTGTAAACTGTGGTCTTAGCCACTACATGTACTTCACTGCTGTTGAAAAGACATTTTTATATTTGATACTGATCACAATATTCAGGGCTGAAAGCATTGACAAGATGACGTTAGGGCGGTTTGATGGAAAAAGCCACTGGATATACCCAGTGTCTACCTGTCAAAAAATTACCCATACGAAATCTTTTCAGTGATTCCCTTCTTCAATATGAATTCAGAGGAGAGAGTTTTCGCTGAGATATCAAGTGCAGTAAGTCTGAACAGCAGTTGTACAAACTGCGTTTTTACACCCCTCAACTCTAAGAAGGAGACCTGCAAAACAGTTTTATGCTCACCAGCTCGGGGTGCTTTTGACTATATTTCAAGCGTTCAATCCATTATCCTTTTTCTGTCCACGCGTAGTTTGTAGACAGTTTTGTTTTATTCAGCTAGGAAAATCTACATTTGTGAAAAAACGGACAGATTATTTTTGTGTCCGAAATTCACCGGACAAATATCATTGCTTATAGTTTTCCTTTTGCCATTAATAAGAGAATAATTTCTATGCGTGCTTCATGTATTGGGGCGTCTTCTGACTCCAGGATTTCATAGAATAACAAATGGATTGTTGGGGGATATCTGAAGCTTCTATGAACAGTTTAATTCACTGAACATTCAGAACAATTGTGGGTGAGAAAAAGAAATATATCTTCCTCAATAAACTTTTCTGTTGAAAAAGGAAATGCAATTTATATCATTTGATTCCTATGCATTATGTCGTTCAGTAATTACAGAGAAAAATGAATTTGTTCTTTTTCTCGTAATCTCTAAGGCTTAGAGAGTACATGTTTCTTCAAAATAATCTTTCCTAAGATTTAAAAAAGCAGGTAAATACAAAAATGATGAATTAAAGGAGAGCCAGGGTGACAAATCGAGCTTATGATACCGTTATAATCCTCCTTTTTACAGTAACTAATTCAAATCTTTAGCAGCAACACATTCATTTCCGTTTACACTAAAGTGAGAGAGGAAAAACGTGGTTTCTGGAAACACATAAAACAGCATAAGGCTAGTGTATTATGGGACTCAGCCTGCTCTATGCGTGCGTATTTAAGCAGCGAGAGCTGGTCACTCTCCGGAAGGAACTCAAAACGAATACAATGCTAGATGATAGCCCCAAGTAGTATGTGCAGCCACAGGAAAAGCATCCAAGTAAAAAAAACCTTCCAAAACAATTTTCAAATTGCTTTAAACTTCTTTTTTGGGACAGTGTGATTTTGGTGTGAAGGTAAAGGAATCTGATAAAATGAGTCTTTTTCCTTAAAATTATCTTAAAGTAGTATGCAGCCTGAAACTCCCTGGGCACGTCTGCAGCGAGAGGCAGCAGTCCCGAGTGCCCTTTATGCTGTGCCACCAGGCCCGAAATCATGGCATAGGAACACCTCACACAACGGGTGCCGTGGATACCAGAACTGCTCTTGCTGCCATCACGGATGAATGAGGCACCCGACATTCCAAGAGCCATGCTTTGTCCGAGGCATTTTCAATGCATTATTTACTTGAATCCTCATAATCATTTTGTCAAGGAAGCTGGGTTTTACTCTCCCTATATTACCATGGAGGGTATCACACGCCCAGTAAGCTTAATTCGTTTCCTGAGCTGCCCTTGCATTAAGGAACGGAACTGCGCGATGTGAACCCAGTACTCTCCCTCTCTGTAACCTGTGGTCTTAGCCACTACATGTACTTCACTGCTGTTGAAAAGACATTTTTATATTTGATACTGATCACAATATTCAGGACTGAAAGCATAGTCATGATGACGTTATGGCAGGTTTGTGGACAAAGCCAATGCATATACCCGGTGTCTACAAGTCAAAAAATTACTAATACGAAATCTGTTCAGTGATTCCCTTCTTCAATATGAATTCAGAGGAGAGAGTTTTTGCTGAGATGTCAAATGCAGGCAGTTTGAACAGCAGTTGTACTTACTGCGTTTTTACACCCTACAACTCTAAGAAGGAAACCTGCAAAACAGTTTTATGCTCACCAGCTTGGGGTGCTTTTGATTAAATTTCAAGCGTTCAATCCAGTAACCTTTTTTGTCCACGCGTAATTTGTACACAGTTTTGTTTTATTCAGCTAGGAAAATCTACATTTGTCAAAAAACGGACAGATGATTTTGGTGTCCAAAATTCACCGGACAAATATCATTGTTTATAATTTTCATTTGGCATTAATAAAAGAATAATTTCTATGTGCGTTTCGTGAATTGGGACGTCTTCTGACTCCAGGGTTTCATAGAATGACAAATGGATTGTTGGGGGAAATCTGAAGCTTGTATTAAAAGTTTAATTCACTGAACATTCAGAACAATTGTGGGTGAGACAAAGAAATATATCTTCCTCAATAAACTTTTCTTTTGAAAAAGGAAAAACAAATTATATCATTTGAATAATATGCTTTATGTCGTTCAGTAATTACACGGAAAAAGGAATTTGTTCATTTTCTCTTAATCTCTAAGGCTTAGAGAGTACATGTTTCTTGTATATAATCTTTCCTAACATTTAAAGAAGCAGTTAAATAGAAGAATGATGAATGAAAGGAGAGCCATGGTGACAAATCGAGCTTTTGATACCGTTATAATCCTCCTTTTTACAGAAACTAATTCAAATCTTTAGCAGCAACACATTCATTTCCATATATACTAAAATGAGAGAGGGAAAACGTGGTTTCTGGAAACACATAAAACAGCATAAGGCTAGTGTATTATGGGACTCAGCCTGCTTAATGCGCATTTAAGCAGCGAGAGCTGGTCACTCTCCGGAAGGACCTCAAAACGAATACAATGCTACACGACTTTATTGATAGCCCCAAGTAGTATGTCCAGCCACAGGAAAAGCATCCCAGTAAATTAAATCTTCCAAAACAATTTTCAAATTGCTGTAAACTTCTTTTTTGGATAGTATGCCTTTGGTGTGAAGGTTAAGGAAACTGATAAAACGTCTCTTTTTCCTTAAAATTACCTTAAAGTAGTATGCAGCCTGAAACTCTCTGGGCAATTCTGCAGCGAGAGGCAGCAGTCCTGAGTTCCCTTTATGCTCTGGCACCAGGCCCGAAATCATGGCATAGGAACACCTCACACAGCGAGTGCCATGGATACAAGAACTGCTCTTGCTGCCATCACGGATGACTGATGCACCCGATATTCCAAGCGCCCTGCTTTGTCCGAGGCATTTTCAGTGCATTATTTACTTTAATCCTCATAATCATTTTGTCAAGGAAGGTGGGTTTTTTTCTCCCTATACAACCATGGAGGGAATCACACGCCCAGTAAGCTTAATTCGTTTCCTGAGCTGCCCTTGCATTAAGGAAGGGAAGTGCGCGATGTGAACCCAGTACTCTCCCTCTCTGTAAACTGTGGTCTTAGCCACTACATGTACTTCACTGCTGTTGAAAAGACATTTTTATATTTGATACTGATCACAATATTCAGGGCTGAAAGCATTGACAAGATGACGTTAGGGCGGTTTGATGGAAAAAGCCACTGGATATACCCAGTGTCTACCTGTCAAAAAATTACCCATACGAAATCTTTTCAGTGATTCCCTTCTTCAATATGAATTCAGAGGAGAGAGTTTTCGCTGAGATATCAAGTGCAGTAAGTCTGAACAGCAGTTGTACAAACTGCGTTTTTACACCCCTCAACTCTAAGAAGGAGACCTGCAAAACAGTTTTATGCTCACCAGCTCGGGGTGCTTTTGACTATATTTCAAGCGTTCAATCCATTATCCTTTTTCTGTCCACGCGTAGTTTGTAGACAGTTTTGTTTTATTCAGCTAGGAAAATCTACATTTGTGAAAAAACGGACAGATTATTTTTGTGTCCGAAATTCACCGGACAAATATCATTGCTTATAGTTTTCCTTTTGCCATTAATAAGAGAATAATTTCTATGCGTGCTTCATGTATTGGGGCGTCTTCTGACTCCAGGATTTCATAGAATAACAAATGGATTGTTGGGGGATATCTGAAGCTTCTATGAACAGTTTAATTCACTGAACATTCAGAACAATTGTGGGTGAGAAAAAGAAATATATCTTCCTCAATAAACTTTTCTGTTGAAAAAGGAAATGCAATTTATATCATTTGATTCCTATGCATTATGTCGTTCAGTAATTACAGAGAAAAATGAATTTGTTCTTTTTCTCGTAATCTCTAAGGCTTAGAGAGTACATGTTTCTTCAAAATAATCTTTCCTAAGATTTAAAAAAGCAGGTAAATACAAAAATGATGAATTAAAGGAGAGCCAGGGTGACAAATCGAGCTTATGATACCGTTATAATCCTCCTTTTTACAGTAACTAATTCAAATCTTTAGCAGCAACACATTCATTTCCGTTTACACTAAAGTGAGAGAGGAAAAACGTGGTTTCTGGAAACACATAAAACAGCATAAGGCTAGTGTATTATGGGACTCAGCCTGCTCTATGCGTGCGTATTTAAGCAGCGAGAGCTGGTCACTCTCCGGAAGGAACTCAAAACGAATACAATGCTAGATGATAGCCCCAAGTAGTATGTGCAGCCACAGGAAAAGCATCCAAGTAAAAAAAACCTTCCAAAACAATTTTCAAATTGCTTTAAACTTCTTTTTTGGGACAGTGTGATTTTGGTGTGAAGGTAAAGGAATCTGATAAAATGAGTCTTTTTCCTTAAAATTATCTTAAAGTAGTATGCAGCCTGAAACTCCCTGGGCACGTCTGCAGCGAGAGGCAGCAGTCCCGAGTGCCCTTTATGCTGTGCCACCAGGCCCGAAATCATGGCATAGGAACACCTCACACAACGGGTGCCGTGGATACCAGAACTGCTCTTGCTGCCATCACGGATGAATGAGGCACCCGACATTCCAAGAGCCATGCTTTGTCCGAGGCATTTTCAATGCATTATTTACTTGAATCCTCATAATCATTTTGTCAAGGAAGCTGGGTTTTACTCTCCCTATACTACCATGGAGGGTATCACACGCCCAGTAAGCTTAATTCGTTTCCTGAGCTGCCCTTGCATTAAGGAACGGAACTGCGCGATGTGAACCCAGTACTCTCCCTCTCTGTAACCTGTGGTCTTAGCCACTACATGTACTTCACTGCTGTTGAAAAGACATTTTTATATTTGATACTGATCACAATATTCAGGACTGAAAGCATAGTCATGATGACGTTATGGCAGGTTTGTGGACAAAGCCAATGCATATACCCGGTGTCTACAAGTCAAAAAATTACTAATACGAAATCTGTTCAGTGATTCCCTTCTTCAATATGAATTCAGAGGAGAGAGTTTTTGCTGAGATGTCAAATGCAGGCAGTTTGAACAGCAGTTGTACTTACTGCGTTTTTACACCCTACAACTCTAAGAAGGAAACCTGCAAAACAGTTTTATGCTCACCAGCTTGGGGTGCTTTTGATTAAATTTCAAGCGTTCAATCCAGTAACCTTTTTTGTCCACGCGTAATTTGTACACAGTTTTGTTTTATTCAGCTAGGAAAATCTACATTTGTCAAAAAACGGACAGATGATTTTGGTGTCCAAAATTCACCGGACAAATATCATTGTTTATAATTTTCATTTGGCATTAATAAAAGAATAATTTCTATGTGCGTTTCGTGAATTGGGACGTCTTCTGACTCCAGGGTTTCATAGAATGACAAATGGATTGTTGGGGGAAATCTGAAGCTTGTATTAAAAGTTTAATTCACTGAACATTCAGAACAATTGTGGGTGAGACAAAGAAATATATCTTCCTCAATAAACTTTTCTTTTGAAAAAGGAAAAACAAATTATATCATTTGAATAATATGCTTTATGTCGTTCAGTAATTACACGGAAAAAGGAATTTGTTCATTTTCTCTTAATCTCTAAGGCTTAGAGAGTACATGTTTCTTGTATATAATCTTTCCTAACATTTAAAGAAGCAGTTAAATAGAAGAATGATGAATGAAAGGAGAGCCATGGTGACAAATCGAGCTTTTGATACCGTTATAATCCTCCTTTTTACAGAAACTAATTCAAATCTTTAGCAGCAACACATTCATTTCCATATATACTAAAATGAGAGAGGGAAAACGTGGTTTCTGGAAACACATAAAACAGCATAAGGCTAGTGTATTATGGGACTCAGCCTGCTTAATGCGCATTTAAGCAGCGAGAGCTGGTCACTCTCCGGAAGGACCTCAAAACGAATACAATGCTACACGACTTTATTGATAGCCCCAAGTAGTATGTCCAGCCACAGGAAAAGCATCCCAGTAAATTAAATCTTCCAAAACAATTTTCAAATTGCTGTAAACTTCTTTTTGTGGATAGTATGCCTTTGGTGTGAAGGTTAAGGAAACTGATAAAACGTCTCTTTTTCCTTAAAATTACCTTAAAGTAGTATGCAGCCTGAAACTCTCTGGGCAATTCTGCAGCGAGAGGCAGCAGTCCTGAGTTCCCTTTATGCTCTGGCACCAGGCCCGAAATCATGGCATAGGAACACCTCACACAGCGAGTGCCATGGATACAAGAACTGCTCTTGCTGCCATCACGGATGACTGATGCACCCGATATTCCAAGCGCCCTGCTTTGTCCGAGGCATTTTCAGTGCATTATTTACTTTAATCCTCATAATCATTTTGTCAAGGAAGGTGGGTTTTATTCTCCCTATACAACCATGGAGGGAATCACACGCCCAGTAAGCTTAATTCGTTTCCTGAGCTGCCCTTGCATTAAGGAAGGGAAGTGCGCGATGTGAACCCAGTACTCTCCCTCTCTGTAAACTGTGGTCTTAGCCACTACATGTACTTCACTGCTGTTGAAAAGACATTTTTATATTTGATACTGATCACAATATTCAGGGCTGAAAGCATTGACAAGATGACGTTAGGGCGGTTTGATGGAAAAAGCCACTGGATATACCCAGTGTCTACCTGTCAAAAAATTACCCATACGAAATCTTTTCAGTGATTCCCTTCTTCAATATGAATTCAGAGGAGAGAGTTTTCGCTGAGATATCAAGTGCAGTAAGTCTGAACAGCAGTTGTACAAACTGCGTTTTTACACCCCTCAACTCTAAGAAGGAGACCTGCAAAACAGTTTTATGCTCACCAGCTCGGGGTGCTTTTGACTATATTTCAAGCGTTCAATCCATTATCCTTTTTCTGTCCACGCGTAGTTTGTAGACAGTTTTGTTTTATTCAGCTAGGAAAATCTACATTTGTGAAAAAACGGACAGATTATTTTTGTGTCCGAAATTCACCGGACAAATATCATTGCTTATAGTTTTCCTTTTGCCATTAATAAGAGAATAATTTCTATGCGTGCTTCATGTATTGGGGCGTCTTCTGACTCCAGGATTTCATAGAATAACAAATGGATTGTTGGGGGATATCTGAAGCTTCTATGAACAGTTTAATTCACTGAACATTCAGAACAATTGTGGGTGAGAAAAAGAAATATATCTTCCTCAATAAACTTTTCTGTTGAAAAAGGAAATGCAATTTATATCATTTGATTCCTATGCATTATGTCGTTCAGTAATTACAGAGAAAAATGAATTTGTTCTTTTTCTCGTAATCTCTAAGGCTTAGAGAGTACATGTTTCTTCAAAATAATCTTTCCTAAGATTTAAAAAAGCAGGTAAATACAAAAATGATGAATTAAAGGAGAGCCAGGGTGACAAATCGAGCTTATGATACCGTTATAATCCTCCTTTTTACAGTAACTAATTCAAATCTTTAGCAGCAACACATTCATTTCCGTTTACACTAAAGTGAGAGAGGAAAAACGTGGTTTCTGGAAACACATAAAACAGCATAAGGCTAGTGTATTATGGGACTCAGCCTGCTCTATGCGTGCGTATTTAAGCAGCGAGAGCTGGTCACTCTCCGGAAGGAACTCAAAACGAATACAATGCTAGATGATAGCCCCAAGTAGTATGTGCAGCCACAGGAAAAGCATCCAAGTAAAAAAAACCTTCCAAAACAATTTTCAAATTGCTTTAAACTTCTTTTTTGGGACAGTGTGATTTTGGTGTGAAGGTAAAGGAATCTGATAAAATGAGTCTTTTTCCTTAAAATTATCTTAAAGTAGTATGCAGCCTGAAACTCCCTGGGCACGTCTGCAGCGAGAGGCAGCAGTCCCGAGTGCCCTTTATGCTGTGCCACCAGGCCCGAAATCATGGCATAGGAACACCTCACACAACGGGTGCCGTGGATACCAGAACTGCTCTTGCTGCCATCACGGATGAATGAGGCACCCGACATTCCAAGAGCCATGCTTTGTCCGAGGCATTTTCAATGCATTATTTACTTGAATCCTCATAATCATTTTGTCAAGGAAGCTGGGTTTTACTCTCCCTATATTACCATGGAGGGTATCACACGCCCAGTAAGCTTAATTCGTTTCCTGAGCTGCCCTTGCATTAAGGAACGGAACTGCGCGATGTGAACCCAGTACTCTCCCTCTCTGTAACCTGTGGTCTTAGCCACTACATGTACTTCACTGCTGTTGAAAAGACATTTTTATATTTGATACTGATCACAATATTCAGGACTGAAAGCATAGTCATGATGACGTTATGGCAGGTTTGTGGACAAAGCCAATGCATATACCCGGTGTCTACAAGTCAAAAAATTACTAATACGAAATCTGTTCAGTGATTCCCTTCTTCAATATGAATTCAGAGGAGAGAGTTTTTGCTGAGATGTCAAATGCAGGCAGTTTGAACAGCAGTTGTACTTACTGCGTTTTTACACCCTACAACTCTAAGAAGGAAACCTGCAAAACAGTTTTATGCTCACCAGCTTGGGGTGCTTTTGATTAAATTTCAAGCGTTCAATCCATTAACCTTTTTTGTCCACGCGTAATTTGTACACAGTTTTGTTTTATTCAGCTAGGAAAATCTACATTTGTCAAAAAACGGACAGATGATTTTGGTGTCCAAAATTCACCGGACAAATATCATTGTTTATAATTTTCATTTGGCATTAATAAAAGAATAATTTCTATGTGCGTTTCGTGAATTGGGACGTCTTCTGACTCCAGGGTTTCATAGAATGACAAATGGATTGTTGGGGGAAATCTGAAGCTTGTATTAAAAGTTTAATTCACTGAACATTCAGAACAATTGTGGGTGAGACAAAGAAATATATCTTCCTCAATAAACTTTTCTTTTGAAAAAGGAAAAACAAATTATATCATTTGAATAATATGCTTTATGTCGTTCAGTAATTACACGGAAAAAGGAATTTGTTCTTTTTCTCTTAATCTCTAAGGCTTAGAGAGTACATGTTTCTTGTATATAATCTTTCCTAACATTTAAAGAAGCAGTTAAATAGAAGAATGATGAATGAAAGGAGAGCCATGGTGACAAATCGAGCTTTTGATACCGTTATAATCCTCCTTTTTACAGTAACTCATTCAAATCTTTAGCAGCAACACATTCATTTCCACATATACTAAAATGAGAGAGGGAAAACGTGGTTTCTGGAAACACATAAAACAGCATAAGGCTAGTGTATTATGGGACTCAGCCTGCTTAATGCGCATTTAAGCAGCGAGAGCTGGTCACTCTCCGGAAGGACCTCAAAACGAATACAATGCTACACGACTTTATTGATAGCCCCAAGTAGTATGTCCAGCCACAGGAAAAGCATCCCAGTAAATTAAATCTTCCAAAACAATTTTCAAATTGCTGTAAACTTCTTTTTGTGGATAGTATGCCTTTGGTGTGAAGGTTAAGGAAACTGATAAAACGTCTCTTTTTCCTTAAAATTACCTTAAAGTAGTATGCAGCCTGAAACTCTCTGGGCAATTCTGCAGCGAGAGGCAGCAGTCCTGAGTTCCCTTTATGCTCTGGCACCAGGCCCGAAATCATGGCATAGGAACACCTCACACAGCGAGTGCCATGGATACAAGAACTGCTCTTGCTGCCATCACGGATGACTGATGCACCCGATATTCCAAGCGCCCTGCTTTGTCCGAGGCATTTTCAGTGCATTATTTACTTTAATCCTCATAATCATTTTGTCAAGGAAGGTGGGTTTTTTTCTCCCTATACAACCATGGAGGGAATCACACGCCCAGTAAGCTTAATTCGTTTCCTGAGCTGCCCTTGCATTAAGGAAGGGAAGTGCGCGATGTGAACCCAGTACTCTCCCTCTCTGTAAACTGTGGTCTTAGCCACTACATGTACTTCACTGCTGTTGAAAAGACATTTTTATATTTGATACTGATCACAATATTCAGGGCTGAAAGCATTGACAAGATGACGTTAGGGCGGTTTGATGGAAAAAGCCACTGGATATACCCAGTGTCTACCTGTCAAAAAATTACCCATACGAAATCTTTTCAGTGATTCCCTTCTTCAATATGAATTCAGAGGAGAGAGTTTTCGCTGAGATATCAAGTGCAGTAAGTCTGAACAGCAGTTGTACAAACTGCGTTTTTACACCCCTCAACTCTAAGAAGGAGACCTGCAAAACAGTTTTATGCTCACCAGCTCGGGGTGCTTTTGACTATATTTCAAGCGTTCAATCCATTATCCTTTTTCTGTCCACGCGTAGTTTGTAGACAGTTTTGTTTTATTCAGCTAGGAAAATCTACATTTGTGAAAAAACGGACAGATTATTTTTGTGTCCGAAATTCACCGGACAAATATCATTGCTTATAGTTTTCCTTTTGCCATTAATAAGAGAATAATTTCTATGCGTGCTTCATGTATTGGGGCGTCTTCTGACTCCAGGATTTCATAGAATAACAAATGGATTGTTGGGGGATATCTGAAGCTTCTATGAACAGTTTAATTCACTGAACATTCAGAACAATTGTGGGTGAGAAAAAGAAATATATCTTCCTCAATAAACTTTTCTGTTGAAAAAGGAAATGCAATTTATATCATTTGATTCCTATGCATTATGTCGTTCAGTAATTACAGAGAAAAATGAATTTGTTCTTTTTCTCGTAATCTCTAAGGCTTAGAGAGTACATGTTTCTTCAAAATAATCTTTCCTAAGATTTAAAAAAGCAGGTAAATACAAAAATGATGAATTAAAGGAGAGCCAGGGTGACAAATCGAGCTTATGATACCGTTATAATCCTCCTTTTTACAGTAACTAATTCAAATCTTTAGCAGCAACACATTCATTTCCGTTTACACTAAAGTGAGAGAGGAAAAACGTGGTTTCTGGAAACACATAAAACAGCATAAGGCTAGTGTATTATGGGACTCAGCCTGCTCTATGCGTGCGTATTTAAGCAGCGAGAGCTGGTCACTCTCCGGAAGGAACTCAAAACGAATACAATGCTAGATGATAGCCCCAAGTAGTATGTGCAGCCACAGGAAAAGCATCCAAGTAAAAAAAACCTTCCAAAACAATTTTCAAATTGCTTTAAACTTCTTTTTTGGGACAGTGTGATTTTGGTGTGAAGGTAAAGGAATCTGATAAAATGAGTCTTTTTCCTTAAAATTATCTTAAAGTAGTATGCAGCCTGAAACTCCCTGGGCACGTCTGCAGCGAGAGGCAGCAGTCCCGAGTGCCCTTTATGCTGTGCCACCAGGCCCGAAATCATGGCATAGGAACACCTCACACAACGGGTGCCGTGGATACCAGAACTGCTCTTGCTGCCATCACGGATGAATGAGGCACCCGACATTCCAAGAGCCATGCTTTGTCCGAGGCATTTTCAATGCATTATTTACTTGAATCCTCATAATCATTTTGTCAAGGAAGCTGGGTTTTACTCTCCCTATATTACCATGGAGGGTATCACACGCCCAGTAAGCTTAATTCGTTTCCTGAGCTGCCCTTGCATTAAGGAACGGAACTGCGCGATGTGAACCCAGTACTCTCCCTCTCTGTAACCTGTGGTCTTAGCCACTACATGTACTTCACTGCTGTTGAAAAGACATTTTTATATTTGATACTGATCACAATATTCAGGACTGAAAGCATAGTCATGATGACGTTATGGCAGGTTTGTGGACAAAGCCAATGCATATACCCGGTGTCTACAAGTCAAAAAATTACTAATACGAAATCTGTTCAGTGATTCCCTTCTTCAATATGAATTCAGAGGAGAGAGTTTTTGCTGAGATGTCAAATGCAGGCAGTTTGAACAGCAGTTGTACTTACTGCGTTTTTACACCCTACAACTCTAAGAAGGAAACCTGCAAAACAGTTTTATGCTCACCAGCTTGGGGTGCTTTTGATTAAATTTCAAGCGTTCAATCCAGTAACCTTTTTTGTCCACGCGTAATTTGTACACAGTTTTGTTTTATTCAGCTAGGAAAATCTACATTTGTCAAAAAACGGACAGATGATTTTGGTGTCCAAAATTCACCGGACAAATATCATTGTTTATAATTTTCATTTGGCATTAATAAAAGAATAATTTCTATGTGCGTTTCGTGAATTGGGACGTCTTCTGACTCCAGGGTTTCATAGAATGACAAATGGATTGTTGGGGGAAATCTGAAGCTTGTATTAAAAGTTTAATTCACTGAACATTCAGAACAATTGTGGGTGAGACAAAGAAATATATCTTCCTCAATAAACTTTTCTTTTGAAAAAGGAAAAACAAATTATATCATTTGAATAATATGCTTTATGTCGTTCAGTAATTACACGGAAAAAGGAATTTGTTCTTTTTCTCTTAATCTCTAAGGCTTAGAGAGTACATGTTTCTTGTATATAATCTTTCCTAACATTTAAAGAAGCAGTTAAATAGAAGAATGATGAATGAAAGGAGAGCCATGGTGACAAATCGAGCTTTTGATACCGTTATAATCCTCCTTTTTACAGTAACTCATTCAAATCTTTAGCAGCAACACATTCATTTCCATATATACTAAAATGAGAGAGGGAAAACGTGGTTTCTGGAAACACATAAAACAGCATAAGGCTAGTGTATTATGGGACTCAGCCTGCTTAATGCGCATTTAAGCAGCGAGAGCTGGTCACTCTCCGGAAGGACCTCAAAACGAATACAATGCTACACGACTTTATTGATAGCCCCAAGTAGTATGTCCAGCCACAGGAAAAGCATCCCAGTAAATTAAATCTTCCAAAACAATTTTCAAATTGCTGTAAACTTCTTTTTGTGGATAGTATGCCTTTGGTGTGAAGGTTAAGGAAACTGATAAAACGTCTCTTTTTCCTTAAAATTACCTTAAAGTAGTATGCAGCCTGAAACTCTCTGGGCAATTCTGCAGCGAGAGGCAGCAGTCCTGAGTTCCCTTTATGCTCTGGCACCAGGCCCGAAATCATGGCATAGGAACACCTCACACAGCGAGTGCCATGGATACAAGAACTGCTCTTGCTGCCATCACGGATGACTGATGCACCCGATATTCCAAGCGCCCTGCTTTGTCCGAGGCATTTTCAGTGCATTATTTACTTTAATCCTCATAATCATTTTGTCAAGGAAGGTGGGTTTTTTTCTCCCTATACTACCATGGAGGGAATCACACGCCCAGTAAGCTTAATTCGTTTCCTGAGCTGCCCTTGCATTAAGGAAGGGAAGTGCGCGATGTGAACCCAGTACTCTCCCTCTCTGTAAACTGTGGTCTTAGCCACTACATGTACTTCACTGCTGTTGAAAAGACATTTTTATATTTGATACTGATCACAATATTCAGGGCTGAAAGCATTGACAAGATGACGTTAGGGCAGTTTGATGGAAAAAGCCACTGCATATACCCAGTGTCTACCTGTCAAAAAATTACCCATACGAAATCTTTTCAGTGATTCCCTTCTTCAATATGAATTCAGAGGAGAGAGTTTTCGCTGAGATATCAAGTGCAGTAAGTCTGAACAGCAGTTGTACAAACTGCGTTTTTACACCCCTCAACTCTAAGAAGGAGACCTGCAAAACAGTTTTATGCTCACCAGCTCGGGGTGCTTTTGACTATATTTCAAGCGTTCAATCCATTATCCTTTTTCTGTCCACGCGTAGTTTGTAGACAGTTTTGTTTTATTCAGCTAGGAAAATCTACATTTGTGAAAAAACGGACAGATTATTTTTGTGTCCGAAATTCACCGGACAAATATCATTGCTTATAGTTTTCCTTTTGCCATTAATAAGAGAATAATTTCTATGCGTGCTTCATGTATTGGGGCGTCTTCTGACTCCAGGATTTCATAGAATAACAAATGGATTGTTGGGGGATATCTGAAGCTTCTATGAACAGTTTAATTCACTGAACATTCAGAACAATTGTGGGTGAGAAAAAGAAATATATCTTCCTCAATAAACTTTTCTTTTGAAAAAGGAAATGCAATTTATATCATTTGATTCCTATGCATTATGTCGTTCAGTAATTACAGAGAAAAATGAATTTGTTCTTTTTCTCGTAATCTCTAAGGCTTAGAGAGTACATGTTTCTTCAAAATAATCTTTCCTAAGATTTAAAAAAGCAGGTAAATACAAAAATGATGAATTAAAGGAGAGCCAGGGTGACAAATCGAGCTTATGATACCGTTATAATCCTCCTTTTTACAGTAACTAATTCAAATCTTTAGCAGCAACACATTCATTTCCGTTTACACTAAAGTGAGAGAGGAAAAACGTGGTTTCTGGAAACACATAAAACAGCATAAGGCTAGTGTATTATGGGACTCAGCCTGCTCTATGCGTGCGTATTTAAGCAGCGAGAGCTGGTCACTCTCCGGAAGGAACTCAAAACGAATACAATGCTAGATGATAGCCCCAAGTAGTATGTGCAGCCACAGGAAAAGCATCCAAGTAAAAAAAACCTTCCAAAACAATTTTCAAATTGCTTTAAACTTCTTTTTTGGGACAGTGTGATTTTGGTGTGAAGGTAAAGGAATCTGATAAAATGAGTCTTTTTCCTTAAAATTATCTTAAAGTAGTATGCAGCCTGAAACTCCCTGGGCACGTCTGCAGCGAGAGGCAGCAGTCCCGAGTGCCCTTTATGCTGTGCCACCAGGCCCGAAATCATGGCATAGGAACACCTCACACAACGGGTGCCGTGGATACCAGAACTGCTCTTGCTGCCATCACGGATGAATGAGGCACCCGACATTCCAAGAGCCATGCTTTGTCCGAGGCATTTTCAATGCATTATTTACTTGAATCCTCATAATCATTTTGTCAAGGAAGCTGGGTTTTACTCTCCCTATATTACCATGGAGGGTATCACACGCCCAGTAAGCTTAATTCGTTTCCTGAGCTGCCCTTGCATTAAGGAACGGAACTGCGCGATGTGAACCCAGTACTCTCCCTCTCTGTAACCTGTGGTCTTAGCCACTACATGTACTTCACTGCTGTTGAAAAGACATTTTTATATTTGATACTGATCACAATATTCAGGACTGAAAGCATAGTCATGATGACGTTATGGCAGGTTTGTGGACAAAGCCAATGCATATACCCGGTGTCTACAAGTCAAAAAATTACTAATACGAAATCTGTTCAGTGATTCCCTTCTTCAATATGAATTCAGAGGAGAGAGTTTTTGCTGAGATGTCAAATGCAGGCAGTTTGAACAGCAGTTGTACTTACTGCGTTTTTACACCCTACAACTCTAAGAAGGAAACCTGCAAAACAGTTTTATGCTCACCAGCTTGGGGTGCTTTTGATTAAATTTCAAGCGTTCAATCCAGTAACCTTTTTTGTCCACGCGTAATTTGTACACAGTTTTGTTTTATTCAGCTAGGAAAATCTACATTTGTCAAAAAACGGACAGATGATTTTGGTGTCCAAAATTCACCGGACAAATATCATTGTTTATAATTTTCATTTGGCATTAATAAAAGAATAATTTCTATGTGCGTTTCGTGAATTGGGACGTCTTCTGACTCCAGGGTTTCATAGAATGACAAATGGATTGTTGGGGGAAATCTGAAGCTTGTATTAAAAGTTTAATTCACTGAACATTCAGAACAATTGTGGGTGAGACAAAGAAATATATCTTCCTCAATAAACTTTTCTTTTGAAAAAGGAAAAACAAATTATATCATTTGAATAATATGCTTTATGTCGTTCAGTAATTACACGGAAAAAGGAATTTGTTCTTTTTCTCTTAATCTCTAAGGCTTAGAGAGTACATGTTTCTTGTATATAATCTTTCCTAACATTTAAAGAAGCAGTTAAATAGAAGAATGATGAATGAAAGGAGAGCCATGGTGACAAATCGAGCTTTTGATACCGTTATAATCCTCCTTTTTACAGTAACTCATTCAAATCTTTAGCAGCAACACATTCATTTCCATATATACTAAAATGAGAGAGGGAAAACGTGGTTTCTGGAAACACATAAAACAGCATAAGGCTAGTGTATTATGGGACTCAGCCTGCTTAATGCGCATTTAAGCAGCGAGAGCTGGTCACTCTCCGGAAGGACCTCAAAACGAATACAATGCTACACGACTTTATTGATAGCCCCAAGTAGTATGTCCAGCCACAGGAAAAGCATCCCAGTAAATTAAATCTTCCAAAACAATTTTCAAATTGCTGTAAACTTCTTTTTTGGATAGTATGCCTTTGGTGTGAAGGTTAAGGAAACTGATAAAACGTCTCTTTTTCCTTAAAATTACCTTAAAGTAGTATGCAGCCTGAAACTCTCTGGGCAATTCTGCAGCGAGAGGCAGCAGTCCTGAGTTCCCTTTATGCTCTGGCACCAGGCCCGAAATCATGGCATAGGAACACCTCACACAGCGAGTGCCATGGATACAAGAACTGCTCTTGCTGCCATCACGGATGACTGATGCACCCGATATTCCAAGCGCCCTGCTTTGTCCGAGGCATTTTCAGTGCATTATTTACTTTAATCCTCATAATCATTTTGTCAAGGAAGGTGGGTTTTATTCTCCCTATACTACCATGGAGGGAATCACACGCCCAGTAAGCTTAATTCGTTTCCTGAGCTTCCCTTGCATTAAGGACGGTGAAGTGCGCGATGTGAACCCAGTACTCTCCCTCTCTGTAAACTGTGGTCTTAGCCACTACATGTACTTCACTGCTGTTGAAAAGACATTTTTATATTTGATACTGATCACAATATTCAGGGCTGAAAGCATTGACAAGATGACGTTAGGGCAGTTTGATGGAAAAAGCCACTGCATATACCCAGTGTCTACCTGTCAAAAAATTACCCATACGAAATCTTTTCAGTGATTCCCTTCTTCAATATGAATTCAGAGGAGAGAGTTTTCGCTGAGATATCAAGTGCAGTAAGTCTGAACAGCAGTTGTACAAACTGCGTTTTTACACCCCTCAACTCTAAGAAGGAGACCTGCAAAACAGTTTTATGCTCACCAGCTCGGGGTGCTTTTGACTATATTTCAAGCGTTCAATCCATTATCCTTTTTTTGTCCACGCGTAATTTGTAGACACCTTTTGTTTATTCAGCTAGGAAAATCTACATTTGAGAAAAAACGGACAGATTATTTTTGTGTCCGAAATTCACCGAACAAATATCATTGCTTATAGTTTTCCTTTTGCCATTAATAAGAGAATAATTTCTATGCGTGCTTCATGTATTGGGACGTCTTCTGACTCCAGGATTTCATAGAATAACAAATGGATTGTTGGGGGATATCTGAAGCTTCTATGAACAGTTTAATTCACTGAACATTCAGAACAATTGTGGGTGAGAAAAAGAAATATATCTTCCTCAATAAACTTTTCTTTTGAAAAAGGAAATGCAATTTATATCATTTGATTCCTATGCATTATGTCGTTCAGTAATTGCAGAGAAAAATGAATTTGTTCTTTTTCTCGTAATCTCTAAGGCTTAGAGAGTACATGTTTCTTCAAAATAATCTTTCCTAAGATTTAAAAAAGCAGGTAAATACAAAAATGATGAATTAAAGGAGAGCCAGGGTGACAAATCGAGCTTATGATACCGTTATAATCCTCCTTTTTACAGTAACTAATTCAAATCTTTAGCAGCAACACATTCATTTCCATTTACACTAAAGTGAGAGAGGAAAAACGTGGTTTCTGGAAACACATAAAACAGCATAAGGCTAGTGAATTATGGGACTCAGCCTGCTCAATGCGTGCGTATTTAAGCAGCGAGAGCTGTTCACCCTCCGGAAGGAACTCAAAACGAATACAATGCTAGATGATAGCCCCAAGTAGTATGTCCAGCCACAGGAAAAGCATCCCAGTAAATTAAATCTTCCAAAACAATTTTCAAATTGCTGTAAACTTCTTTTTTGGATAGTATGCCTTTGGTGTGAAGGTTAAGGAAACTGATAAAACGTCTCTTTTTCCTTAAAATTACCTTAAAGTAGTATGCAGCCTGAAACTCTCTGGGCAATTCTGCAGCGAGAGGCAGCAGTCCTGAGTTCCCTTTATGCTCTGGCACCAGGCCCGAAATCATGGCATAGGAACACCTCACACAGCGAGTGCCATGGATACAAGAACTGCTCTTGCTGCCATCACGGATGACTGATGCACCCGATATTCCAAGCGCCCTGCTTTGTCCGAGGCATTTTCAGTGCATTATTTACTTTAATCCTCATAATCATTTTGTCAAGGAAGGTGGGTTTTATTCTCCCTATACTACCATGGAGGGAATCACACGCCCAGTAAGCTTAATTCGTTTCCTGAGCTTCCCTTGCATTAAGGACGGGAAGTGCGCGATGTGAACCCAGTACTCTCCCTCTCTGTAAACTGTGGTCTTAGCCACTACATGTACTTCACTGCTGTTGAAAAGACATTTTTATATTTGATACTGATCACAATATTCAGGGCTGAAAGCATTGACAAGATGACGTTAGGGCAGTTTGATGGAAAAAGCCACTGCATATACCCAGTGTCTACCTGTCAAAAAATTACCCATACGAAATCTTTTCAGTGATTCCCTTCTTCAATATGAATTCAGAGGAGAGAGTTTTCGCTGAGATATCAAGTGCAGTAAGTCTGAACAGCAGTTGTACAAACTGCGTTTTTACACCCCTCAACTCTAAGAAGGAGACCTGCAAAACAGTTTTATGCTCACCAGCTCGGGGTGCTTTTGACTATATTTCAAGCGTTCAATCCATTATCCTTTTTTTGTCCACGCGTAATTTGTAGACACCTTTTGTTTATTCAGCTAGGAAAATCTACATTTGTGAAAAAACGGACAGATTATTTTTGTGTCCGAAATTCACCGGACAAATATCATTGCTTATAGTTTTCCTTTTGCCATTAATAAGAGAATAATTTCTACGCGTGCTTCATGTATTGGGACGTCTTCTGACTCCAGGATTTCATAGAATAACAAATGGATTGTTGGGGGATATCTGAAGCTTCTATGAACAGTTTAATTTACTGAACATTCAGAACAATTGTGGGTGAGAAAAAGAAATATATCTTCCTCAATAAACTTTTCTTTTGAAAAAGGAAATGCAATTTATATCATTTGATTCCTATGCATTATGTCGTTCAGTAATTGCAGAGAAAAATGAATTTGTTCTTTTTCTCGTAATCTCTAAGGCTTAGAGAGTACATGTTTCTTCAAAATAATCTTTCCTAAGATTTAAAAAAGCAGGTAAATACAAAAATGATGAATTAAAGGAGAGCCAGGGTGACAAATCGAGCTTATGATACCGTTATAATCCTCCTTTTTACAGTAACTAATTCAAATCTTTAGCAGCAACACATTCATTTCCATTTACACTAAAGTGAGAGAGGATAAACGTGGTTTCTGGAAACACATAAAACAGCATAAGGCTAGTGAATTATGGGACTCAGCCTGCTCAATGCGTGCGTATTTAAGCAGCGAGAGCTGGTCACCCTCCGGAAGGAACTCAAAACGAATACAATGCTAGATGATAGCCCCAAGTAGTATGTCCAGCCACAGGAAAAGCATCCCAGTAAATTAAATCTTCCAAAACAATTTTCAAATTGCTGTAAACTTCTTTTTTGGATAGTATGCCTTTGGTGTGAAGGTTAAGGAAACTGATAAAACGTCTCTTTTTCCTTAAAATTACCTTAAAGTAGTATGCAGCCTGAAACTCTCTGGGCAATTCTGCAGCGAGAGGCAGCAGTCCTGAGTTCCCTTTATGCTCTGGCACCAGGCCCGAAATCATGGCATAGGAACACCTCACACAGCGAGTGCCATGGATACAAGAACTGCTCTTGCTGCCATCACGGATGACTGATGCACCCGATATTCCAAGCGCCCTGCTTTGTCCGAGGCATTTTCAGTGCATTATTTACTTTAATCCTCATAATCATTTTGTCAAGGAAGGTGGGTTTTATTCTCCCTATACTACCATGGAGGGAATCACACGCCCAGTAAGCTTAATTCGTTTCCTGAGCTTCCCTTGCATTAAGGACGGGAAGTGCGCGATGTGAACCCAGTACTCTCCCTCTCTGTAAACTGTGGTCTTAGCCACTACATGTACTTCACTGCTGTTGAAAAGACATTTTTATATTTGATACTGATCACAATATTCAGGGCTGAAAGCATTGACAAGATGACGTTAGGGCAGTTTGATGGAAAAAGCCACTGCATATACCCAGTGTCTACCTGTCAAAAAATTACCCATACGAAATCTTTTCAGTGATTCCCTTCTTCAATATGAATTCAGAGGAGAGAGTTTTCGCTGAGATATCAAGTGCAGTAAGTCTGAACAGCAGTTGTACAAACTGCGTTTTTACACCCCTCAACTCTAAGAAGGAGACCTGCAAAACAGTTTTATGCTCACCAGCTCGGGGTGCTTTTGACTATATTTCAAGCGTTCAATCCATTATCCTTTTTTTGTCCACGCGTAATTTGTAGACACCTTTTGTTTATTCAGCTAGGAAAATCTACATTTGTGAAAAAACGGACAGATTATTTTTGTGTCCGAAATTCACCGGACAAATATCATTGCTTATAGTTTTCCTTTTGCCATTAATAAGAGAATAATTTCTACGCGTGCTTCATGTATTGGGACGTCTTCTGACTCCAGGATTTCATAGAATAACAAATGGATTGTTGGGGGATATCTGAAGCTTCTATGAACAGTTTAATTCACTGAACATTCAGAACAATTGTGGGTGAGAAAAAGAAATATATCTTCCTCAATAAACTTTTCTTTTGAAAAAGGAAATGCAATTTATATCATTTGATTCCTATGCATTATGTCGTTCAGTAATTGCAGAGAAAAATGAATTTGTTCTTTTTCTCGTAATCTCTAAGGCTTAGAGAGTACATGTTTCTTCAAAATAATCTTTCCTAAGATTTAAAAAAGCAGGTAAATACAAAAATGATGAATTAAAGGAGAGCCAGGGTGAGAAATCGAGCTTATGATACCGTTATAATCCTCCTTTTTACAGTAACTAATTCAAATCTTTAGCAGCAACACATTCATTTCCATTTACACTAAAGTGAGAGAGGAAAAACGTGGTTTCTGGAAACACATAAAACAGCATAAGGCTAGTGAATTATGGGACTCAGCCTGCTCAATGCGTGCGTATTTAAGCAGCGAGAGCTGGTCACCCTCCGGAAGGAACTCAAAACGAATACAATGCTAGATGATAGCCCCAAGTAGTATGTCCAGCCACAGGAAAAGCATCCCAGTAAATTAAATCTTCCAAAACAATTTTCAAATTGCTGTAAACTTCTTTTTTGGATAGTATGCCTTTGGTGTGAAGGTTAAGGAAACTGATAAAACGTCTCTTTTTCCTTAAAATTACCTTAAAGTAGTATGCAGCCTGAAACTCTCTGGGCAATTCTGCAGCGAGAGGCAGCAGTCCTGAGTTCCCTTTATGCTCTGGCACCAGGCCCGAAATCATGGCATAGGAACACCTCACACAGCGAGTGCCATGGATACAAGAACTGCTCTTGCTGCCATCACGGATGACTGATGCACCCGATATTCCAAGCGCCCTGCTTTGTCCGAGGCATTTTCAGTGCATTATTTACTTTAATCCTCATAATCATTTTGTCAAGGAAGGTGGGTTTTATTCTCCCTATACTACCATGGAGGGAATCACACGCCCAGTAAGCTTAATTCGTTTCCTGAGCTTCCCTTGCATTAAGGACGGGAAGTGCGCGATGTGAACCCAGTACTCTCCCTCTCTGTAAACTGTGGTCTTAGCCACTACATGTACTTCACTGCTGTTGAAAAGACATTTTTATATTTGATACTGATCACAATATTCAGGGCTGAAAGCATTGACAAGATGACGTTAGGGCAGTTTGATGGAAAAAGCCACTGCATATACCCAGTGTCTACCTGTCAAAAAATTACCCATACGAAATCTTTTCAGTGATTCCCTTCTTCAATATGAATTCAGAGGAGAGAGTTTTCGCTGAGATATCAAGTGCAGTAAGTCTGAAGAGCAGTTGTACAAACTGCGTTTTTACACCCCTCAACTCTAAGAAGGAGACCTGCAAAACAGTTTTATGCTCACCAGCTCGGGGTGCTTTTGACTATATTTCAAGCGTTCAATCCATTATCCTTTTTTTGTCCACGCGTAATTTGTAGACACCTTTTGTTTATTCAGCTAGGAAAATCTACATTTGTGAAAAAACGGACAGATTATTTTTGTGTCCGAAATTCACCGGACAAATATCATTGCTTATAGTTTTCCTTTTGCCATTAATAAGAGAATAATTTCTACGCGTGCTTCATGTATTGGGACGTCTTCTGACTCCAGGATTTCATAGAATAACAAATGGATTGTTGGGGGATATCTGAAGCTTCTATGAACAGTTTAATTCACTGAACATTCAGAACAATTGTGGGTGAGAAAAAGAAATATATCTTCCTCAATAAACTTTTCTTTTGAAAAAGGAAATGCAATTTATATCATTTGATTCCTATGCATTATGTCGTTCAGTAATTGCAGAGAAAAATGAATTTGTTCTTTTTCTCGTAATCTCTAAGGCTTAGAGAGTACATGTTTCTTCAAAATAATCTTTCCTAAGATTTAAAAAAGCAGGTAAATACAAAAATGATGAATTAAAGGAGAGCCAGGGTGACAAATCGAGCTTATGATACCGTTATAATCCTCCTTTTTACAGTAACTAATTCAAATCTTTAGCAGCAACACATTCATTTCCATTTACACTAAAGTGAGAGAGGAAAAACGTGGTTTCTGGAAACACATAAAACAGCATAAGGCTAGTGAATTATGGGACTCAGCCTGCTCAATGCGTGCGTATTTAAGCAGCGAGAGCTGGTCACCCTCCGGAAGGAACTCAAAACGAATACAATGCTAGATGAGAGCCCCAAGTAGTATGTCCAGCCACAGGAAAAGCATCCCAGTAAATTAAATCTTCCAAAACAATTTTCAAATTGCTGTAAACTTCTTTTTTGGATAGTATGCCTTTGGTGTGAAGGTTAAGGAAACTGATAAAACGTCTCTTTTTCCTTAAAATTACCTTAAAGTAGTATGCAGCCTGAAACTCTCTGGGCAATTCTGCAGCGAGAGGCAGCAGTCCTGAGTTCCCTTTATGCTCTGGCACCAGGCCCGAAATCATGGCATAGGAACACCTCACACAGCGAGTGCCATGGATACAAGAACTGCTCTTGCTGCCATCACGGATGACTGATGCACCCGATATTCCAAGCGCCCTGCTTTGTCCGAGGCATTTTCAGTGCATTATTTACTTTAATCCTCATAATCATTTTGTCAAGGAAGGTGGGTTTTATTCTCCCTATACTACCATGGAGGGAATCACACGCCCAGTAAGCTTAATTCGTTTCCTGAGCTTCCCTTGCATTAAGGACGGGAAGTGCGCGATGTGAACCCAGTACTCTCCCTCTCTGTAAACTGTGGTCTTAGCCACTACATGTACTTCACTGCTGTTGAAAAGACATTTTTATATTTGATACTGATCACAATATTCAGGGCTGAAAGCATTGACAAGATGACGTTAGGGCAGTTTGATGGAAAAAGCCACTGCATATACCCAGTGTCTACCTGTCAAAAAATTACCCATACGAAATCTTTTCAGTGATTCCCTTCTTCAATATGAATTCAGAGGAGAGAGTTTTCGCTGAGATATCAAGTGCAGTAAGTCTGAACAGCAGTTGTACAAACTGCGTTTTTACACCCCTCAACTCTAAGAAGGAGACCTGCAAAACAGTTTTATGCTCACCAGCTCGGGGTGCTTTTGACTATATTTCAAGCGTTCAATCCATTATCCTTTTTTTGTCCACGCGTAATTTGTAGACACCTTTTGTTTATTCAGCTAGGAAAATCTACATTTGTGAAAAAACGGACAGATTATTTTTGTGTCCGAAATTCACCGGACAAATATCATTGCTTATAGTTTTCCTTTTGCCATTAATAAGAGAATAATTTCTATGCGTGCTTCATGTATTGGGACGTCTTCTGACTCCAGGATTTCATAGAATAACAAATGGATTGTTGGGGGATATCTGAAGCTTCTATGAACAGTTTAATTCACTGAACATTCAGAACAATTGTGGGTGAGAAAAAGAAATATATCTTCCTCAATAAACTTTTCTTTTGAAAAAGGAAATGCAATTTATATCATTTGATTCCTATGCATTATGTCGTTCAGTAATTGCAGAGAAAAATGAATTTGTTCTTTTTCTCGTAATCTCTAAGGCTTAGAGAGTACATGTTTCTTCAAAATAATCTTTCCTAAGATTTAAAAAAGCAGGTAAATACAAAAATGATGAATTAAAGGAGAGCCAGGGTGACAAATCGAGCTTATGATACCGTTATAATCCTCCTTTTTACAGTAACTAATTCAAATCTTTAGCAGCAACACATTCATTTCCATTTACACTAAAGTGAGAGAGGAAAAACGTGGTTTCTGGAAACACATAAAACAGCATAAGGCTAGTGAATTATGGGACTCAGCCTGCTCAATGCGTGCGTATTTAAGCAGCGAGAGCTGGTCACCCTCCGGAAGGAACTCAAAACGAATACAATGCTAGATGATAGCCCCAAGTAGTATGTGCAGCCACAGGAAAAGCATCCAAGTAAAAAAAATCTTCCAAAACAATTTTCAAATTGCTTTCAACTTCTTTTTTGGGACAGTATGATTTTGGTGTGAAGGTAAAGGAATCTGATAAAATGACTCTTTTTCCTTAAAATTATCTTAAAGTAGTATGCAGCCTGAAACTCCCTGGGCACGTCTGCAGCGAGAGGCAGCAGTCCCGAGTGCCCTTTATGCTGTGCCACCAGGCCCGAAATCATGGCATAGGAACACCTCACACAACGGGTGCCGTGGATACCAGAACTGCTCTTGCTGCCATCACGGATGAATGAGGCACCCGACATTCCAAGAGCCATGCTTTGTCCGAGGCATTTTCAATGCATTATTTACTTGAATCCTCATAATCATTTTGTCAAGGAAGCTGGGTTTTACTCTCCCTATATTACCATGGAGGGTATCACACGCCCAGTAAGCTTAATTCGTTTCCTGAGCTGCCCTTGCATTAAGGAACGGAACTGCGCGATGTGAACCCAGTACTCTCCCTCTCTGTAACCTGTGGTCTTAGCCACTACATGTACTTCACTGCTGTTGAAAAGACATTTTTATATTTGATACTGATCACAATATTCAGGACTGAAAGCATAGTCATGATGACGTTATGGCAGGTTTGTGGACAAAGCCAATGCATATACCCGGTGTCTACAAGTCAAAAAATTACTAATACGAAATCTGTTCAGTGATTCCCTTCTTCAATATGAATTCAGAGGAGAGAGTTTTTGCTGAGATGTCAAATGCAGGCAGTTTGAACAGCAGTTGTACTTACTGCGTTTTTACACCCTACAACTCTAAGAAGGAAACCTGCAAAACAGTTTTATGCTCACCAGCTTGGGGTGCTTTTGATTAAATTTCAAGCGTTCAATCCAGTAACCTTTTTTGTCCACGCGTAATTTGTACACAGTTTTGTTTTATTCAGCTAGGAAAATCTACATCTGTCAAAAAACGGACAGATGATTTTGGTGTCCAAAATTCACCGGACAAATATCATTGTTTATAATTTTCACTTGGCATTAATAAAAGAATAATTTCTATGTGCGTTTCGTGAATTGGGACGTCTTCTGACTCCAGGGTTTCATAGAATGACAAATGGATTGTTGGGGGAAATCTGAAGCTTGTATTAAAAGTTTAATTCACTGAACATTCAGAACAATTGTGGGTGAGACAAAGAAATATATCTTCCTCAATAAACTTTTCTTTTGAAAAAGGAAAAACAAATTATATCATTTGAATAATATGCTTTATGTCGTTCAGTAATTACACGGAAAAAGGAATTTGTTCTTTTTCTCTTAATCTCTAAGGCTTAGAGAGTACATGTTTCTTGTATATAATCTTTCCTAACATTTAAAGAAGCAGCTAAATAGAAGAATGATGAATGAAAGGAGAGCCATGGTGACAAATCGAGCTTTTGATACCGTTATAATCCTCCTTTTTACAGTAACTCATTCAAATCTTTAGCAGCAACACATTCATTTCCATATATACTAAAATGAGAGAGGGAAAACGTGGTTTCTGGAAACATATAAAACAGCAGAAGGCTAGTGTATTATGGGACTCAGCCTGCTTAATGCGCATTTAAGCAGCGAGAGCTGGTCACTCTCCGGAAGGACCTCAAAACGAATACAATGCTACACGACTTTATTGATAGCCCCAAGTAGTATGTCCAGCCACAGGAAAAGCATCCCAGTAAATTAAATCTTCCAAAACAATTTTCAAATTGCTGTAAACTTCTTTTTTGGATAGTATGCCTTTGGTGTGAAGGTTAAGGAAACTGATAAAACGTCTCTTTTTCCTTAAAATTACCTTAAAGTAGTATGCAGCCTGAAACTCTCTGGGCAATTCTGCAGCGAGAGGCAGCAGTCCTGAGTTCCCTTTATGCTCTGGCACCAGGCCCGAAATCATGGCATAGGAACACCTCACACAGCGAGTGCCATGGATACAAGAACTGCTCTTGCTGCCATCACGGATGACTGATGCACCCGATATTCCAAGCGCCCTGCTTTGTCCGAGGCATTTTCAGTGCATTATTTACTTTAATCCTCATAATCATTTTGTCAAGGAAGGTGGGTTTTTTTCTCCCTATACTACCATGGAGGGAATCACACGCCCAGTAAGCTTAATTCGTTTCCTGAGCTTCCCTTGCATTAAGGACGGGAAGTGCGCGATGTGAACCCAGTACTCTGCCTCTCTGTAAACTGTGGTCTTAGCCACTACATGTACTTCACTGCTGTTGAAAAGACATTTTTATATTTGATACTGATCACAATATTCAGGGCTGAAAGCATTGACAAGATGACGTTAGGGCAGTTTGATGGAAAAAGCCACTGCATATACCCAGTGTCTACCTGTCAAAAAATTACCCATACGAAATCTTTTCAGTGATTCCCTTCTTCAATATGAATTCAGAGGAGAGAGTTTTCGCTGAGATATCAAGTGCAGTAAGTCTGAAGAGCAGTTGTACAAACTGCGTTTTTACACCCCTCAACTCTAAGAAGGAGACCTGCAAAACAGTTTTATGCTCACCAGCTCGGGGTGCTTTTGACTATATTTCAAGCGTTCAATCCATTATCCTTTTTTTGTCCACGCGTAATTTGTAGACACCTTTTGTTTATTCAGCTAGGAAAATCTACATTTGTGAAAAAACGGACAGATTATTTTTGTGTCCGAAATTCACCGGACAAATATCATTGCTTATAGTTTTCCTTTTGCCATTAATAAGAGAATAATTTCTACGCGTGCTTCATGTATTGGGACGTCTTCTGACTCCAGGATTTCATAGAATAACAAATGGATTGTTGGGGGATATCTGAAGCTTCTATGAACAGTTTAATTCACTGAACATTCAGAACAATTGTGGGTGAGAAAAAGAAATATATCTTCCTCAATAAACTTTTCTTTTGAAAAAGGAAATGCAATTTATATCATTTGATTCCTATGCATTATGTCGTTCAGTAATTGCAGAGAAAAATGAATTTGTTCTTTTTCTCGTAATCTCTAAGGCTTAGAGAGTACATGTTTCTTCAAAATAATCTTTCCTAAGATTTAAAAAAGCAGGTAAATACAAAAATGATGAATTAAAGGAGAGCCAGGGTGACAAATCGAGCTTATGATACCGTTATAATCCTCCTTTTTACAGTAACTAATTCAAATCTTTAGCAGCAACACATTCATTTCCATTTACACTAAAGTGAGAGAGGAAAAACGTGGTTTCTGGAAACACATAAAACAGCATAAGGCTAGTGAATTATGGGACTCAGCCTGCTCAATGCGTGCGTATTTAAGCAGCGAGAGCTGGTCACCCTCCGGAAGGAACTCAAAACGAATACAATGCTAGATGAGAGCCCCAAGTAGTATGTCCAGCCACAGGAAAAGCATCCCAGTAAATTAAATCTTCCAAAACAATTTTCAAATTGCTGTAAACTTCTTTTTTGGATAGTATGCCTTTGGTGTGAAGGTTAAGGAAACTGATAAAACGTCTCTTTTTCCTTAAAATTACCTTAAAGTAGTATGCAGCCTGAAACTCTCTGGGCAATTCTGCAGCGAGAGGCAGCAGTCCTGAGTTCCCTTTATGCTCTGGCACCAGGCCCGAAATCATGGCATAGGAACACCTCACACAGCGAGTGCCATGGATACAAGAACTGCTCTTGCTGCCATCACGGATGACTGATGCACCCGATATTCCAAGCGCCCTGCTTTGTCCGAGGCATTTTCAGTGCATTATTTACTTTAATCCTCATAATCATTTTGTCAAGGAAGGTGGGTTTTATTCTCCCTATACTACCATGGAGGGAATCACACGCCCAGTAAGCTTAATTCGTTTCCTGAGCTTCCCTTGCATTAAGGACGGGAAGTGCGCGATGTGAACCCAGTACTCTCCCTCTCTGTAAACTGTGGTCTTAGCCACTACATGTACTTCACTGCTGTTGAAAAGACATTTTTATATTTGATACTGATCACAATATTCAGGGCTGAAAGCATTGACAAGATGACGTTAGGGCAGTTTGATGGAAAAAGCCACTGCATATACCCAGTGTCTACCTGTCAAAAAATTACCCATACGAAATCTTTTCAGTGATTCCCTTCTTCAATATGAATTCAGAGGAGAGAGTTTTCGCTGAGATATCAAGTGCAGTAAGTCTGAACAGCAGTTGTACAAACTGCGTTTTTACACCCCTCAACTCTAAGAAGGAGACCTGCAAAACAGTTTTATGCTCACCAGCTCGGGGTGCTTTTGACTATATTTCAAGCGTTCAATCCATTATCCTTTTTTTGTCCACGCGTAATTTGTAGACACCTTTTGTTTATTCAGCTAGGAAAATCTACATTTGTGAAAAAACGGACAGATTATTTTTGTGTCCGAAATTCACCGGACAAATATCATTGCTTATAGTTTTCCTTTTGCCATTAATAAGAGAATAATTTCTATGCGTGCTTCATGTATTGGGACGTCTTCTGACTCCAGGATTTCATAGAATAACAAATGGATTGTTGGGGGATATCTGAAGCTTCTATGAACAGTTTAATTCACTGAACATTCAGAACAATTGTGGGTGAGAAAAAGAAATATATCTTCCTCAATAAACTTTTCTTTTGAAAAAGGAAATGCAATTTATATCATTTGATTCCTATGCATTATGTCGTTCAGTAATTGCAGAGAAAAATGAATTTGTTCTTTTTCTCGTAATCTCTAAGGCTTAGAGAGTACATGTTTCTTCAAAATAATCTTTCCTAAGATTTAAAAAAGCAGGTAAATACAAAAATGATGAATTAAAGGAGAGCCAGGGTGACAAATCGAGCTTATGATACCGTTATAATCCTCCTTTTTACAGTAACTAATTCAAATCTTTAGCAGCAACACATTCATTTCCATTTACACTAAAGTGAGAGAGGAAAAACGTGGTTTCTGGAAACACATAAAACAGCATAAGGCTAGTGAATTATGGGACTCAGCCTGCTCAATGCGTGCGTATTTAAGCAGCGAGAGCTGGTCACCCTCCGGAAGGAACTCAAAACGAATACAATGCTAGATGATAGCCCCAAGTAGTATGTGCAGCCACAGGAAAAGCATCCAAGTAAAAAAAATCTTCCAAAACAATTTTCAAATTGCTTTCAACTTCTTTTTTGGGACAGTATGATTTTGGTGTGAAGGTAAAGGAATCTGATAAAATGACTCTTTTTCCTTAAAATTATCTTAAAGTAGTATGCAGCCTGAAACTCCCTGGGCACGTCTGCAGCGAGAGGCAGCAGTCCCGAGTGCCCTTTATGCTGTGCCACCAGGCCCGAAATCATGGCATAGGAACACCTCACACAACGGGTGCCGTGGATACCAGAACTGCTCTTGCTGCCATCACGGATGAATGAGGCACCCGACATTCCAAGAGCCATGCTTTGTCCGAGGCATTTTCAATGCATTATTTACTTGAATCCTCATAATCATTTTGTCAAGGAAGCTGGGTTTTACTCTCCCTATATTACCATGGAGGGTATCACACGCCCAGTAAGCTTAATTCGTTTCCTGAGCTGCCCTTGCATTAAGGAACGGAACTGCGCGATGTGAACCCAGTACTCTCCCTCTCTGTAACCTGTGGTCTTAGCCACTACATGTACTTCACTGCTGTTGAAAAGACATTTTTATATTTGATACTGATCACAATATTCAGGACTGAAAGCATAGTCATGATGACGTTATGGCAGGTTTGTGGACAAAGCCAATGCATATACCCGGTGTCTACAAGTCAAAAAATTACTAATACGAAATCTGTTCAGTGATTCCCTTCTTCAATATGAATTCAGAGGAGAGAGTTTTTGCTGAGATGTCAAATGCAGGCAGTTTGAACAGCAGTTGTACTTACTGCGTTTTTACACCCTACAACTCTAAGAAGGAAACCTGCAAAACAGTTTTATGCTCACCAGCTTGGGGTGCTTTTGATTAAATTTCAAGCGTTCAATCCAGTAACCTTTTTTGTCCACGCGTAATTTGTACACAGTTTTGTTTTATTCAGCTAGGAAAATCTACATCTGTCAAAAAACGGACAGATGATTTTGGTGTCCAAAATTCACCGGACAAATATCATTGTTTATAATTTTCACTTGGCATTAATAAAAGAATAATTTCTATGTGCGTTTCGTGAATTGGGACGTCTTCTGACTCCAGGGTTTCATAGAATGACAAATGGATTGTTGGGGGAAATCTGAAGCTTGTATTAAAAGTTTAATTCACTGAACATTCAGAACAATTGTGGGTGAGACAAAGAAATATATCTTCCTCAATAAACTTTTCTTTTGAAAAAGGAAAAACAAATTATATCATTTGAATAATATGCTTTATGTCGTTCAGTAATTACACGGAAAAAGGAATTTGTTCTTTTTCTCTTAATCTCTAAGGCTTAGAGAGTACATGTTTCTTGTATATAATCTTTCCTAACATTTAAAGAAGCAGCTAAATAGAAGAATGATGAATGAAAGGAGAGCCATGGTGACAAATCGAGCTTTTGATACCGTTATAATCCTCCTTTTTACAGTAACTCATTCAAATCTTTAGCAGCAACACATTCATTTCCATATATACTAAAATGAGAGAGGGAAAACGTGGTTTCTGGAAACATATAAAACAGCAGAAGGCTAGTGTATTATGGGACTCAGCCTGCTTAATGCGCATTTAAGCAGCGAGAGCTGGTCACTCTCCGGAAGGACCTCAAAACGAATACAATGCTACACGACTTTATTGATAGCCCCAAGTAGTATGTCCAGCCACAGGAAAAGCATCCCAGTAAATTAAATCTTCCAAAACAATTTTCAAATTGCTGTAAACTTCTTTTTTGGATAGTATGCCTTTGGTGTGAAGGTTAAGGAAACTGATAAAACGTCTCTTTTTCCTTAAAATTACCTTAAAGTAGTATGCAGCCTGAAACTCTCTGGGCAATTCTGCAGCGAGAGGCAGCAGTCCTGAGTTCCCTTTATGCTCTGGCACCAGGCCCGAAATCATGGCATAGGAACACCTCACACAGCGAGTGCCATGGATACAAGAACTGCTCTTGCTGCCATCACGGATGACTGATGCACCCGATATTCCAAGCGCCCTGCTTTGTCCGAGGCATTTTCAGTGCATTATTTACTTTAATCCTCATAATCATTTTGTCAAGGAAGGTGGGTTTTTTTCTCCCTATACTACCATGGAGGGAATCACACGCCCAGTAAGCTTAATTCGTTTCCTGAGCTTCCCTTGCATTAAGGACGGGAAGTGCGCGATGTGAACCCAGTACTCTGCCTCTCTGTAAACTGTGGTCTTAGCCACTACATGTACTTCACTGCTGTTGAAAAGACATTTTTATATTTGATACTGATCACAATATTCAGGGCTGAAAGCATTGACAAGATGACGTTAGGGCAGTTTGATGGAAAAAGCCACTGCATATACCCAGTGTCTACCTGTCAAAAAATTACCCATACGAAATCTTTTCAGTGATTCCCTTCTTCAATATGAATTCAGAGGAGAGAGTTTTCGCTGAGATATCAAGTGCAGTAAGTCTGAAGAGCAGTTGTACAAACTGCGTTTTTACACCCCTCAACTCTAAGAAGGAGACCTGCAAAACAGTTTTATGCTCACCAGCTCGGGGTGCTTTTGACTATATTTCAAGCGTTCAATCCATTATCCTTTTTTTGTCCACGCGTAATTTGTAGACACCTTTTGTTTATTCAGCTAGGAAAATCTACATTTGTGAAAAAACGGACAGATTATTTTTGTGTCCGAAATTCACCGGACAAATATCATTGCTTATAGTTTTCCTTTTGCCATTAATAAGAGAATAATTTCTACGCGTGCTTCATGTATTGGGACGTCTTCTGACTCCAGGATTTCATAGAATAACAAATGGATTGTTGGGGGATATCTGAAGCTTCTATGAACAGTTTAATTCACTGAACATTCAGAACAATTGTGGGTGAGAAAAAGAAATATATCTTCCTCAATAAACTTTTCTTTTGAAAAAGGAAATGCAATTTATATCATTTGATTCCTATGCATTATGTCGTTCAGTAATTGCAGAGAAAAATGAATTTGTTCTTTTTCTCGTAATCTCTAAGGCTTAGAGAGTACATGTTTCTTCAAAATAATCTTTCCTAAGATTTAAAAAAGCAGGTAAATACAAAAATGATGAATTAAAGGAGAGCCAGGGTGACAAATCGAGCTTATGATACCGTTATAATCCTCCTTTTTACAGTAACTAATTCAAATCTTTAGCAGCAACACATTCATTTCCATTTACACTAAAGTGAGAGAGGAAAAACGTGGTTTCTGGAAACACATAAAACAGCATAAGGCTAGTGAATTATGGGACTCAGCCTGCTCAATGCGTGCGTATTTAAGCAGCGAGAGCTGGTCACCCTCCGGAAGGAACTCAAAACGAATACAATGCTAGATGAGAGCCCCAAGTAGTATGTCCAGCCAGAGGAAAAGCATCCCAGTAAATTAAATCTTCCAAAACAATTTTCAAATTGCTGTAAACTTCTTTTTTGGATAGTATGCCTTTGGTGTGAAGGTTAAGGAAACTGATAAAACGTCTCTTTTTCCTTAAAATTACCTTAAAGTAGTATGCAGCCTGAAACTCTCTGGGCAATTCTGCAGCGAGAGGCAGCAGTCCTGAGTTCCCTTTATGCTCTGGCACCAGGCCCGAAATCATGGCATAGGAACACCTCACACAGCGAGTGCCATGGATACAAGAACTGCTCTTGCTGCCATCACGGATGACTGATGCACCCGATATTCCAAGCGCCCTGCTTTGTCCGAGGCATTTTCAGTGCATTATTTACTTTAAACCTCATAATCATTTTGTCAAGGAAGGTGGGTTTTATTCTCCCTATACTACCATGGAGGGAATCACACGCCCAGTAAGCTTAATTCGTTTCCTGAGCTTCCCTTGCATTAAGGACGGGAAGTGCGCGATGTGAACCCAGTACTCTCCCTCTCTGTAAACTGTGGTCTTAGCCACTACATGTACTTCACTGCTGTTGAAAAGACATTTTTATATTTGATACTGATCACAATATTCAGGGCTGAAAGCATTGACAAGATGACGTTAGGGCAGTTTGATGGAAAAAGCCACTGCATATACCCAGTGTCTACCTGTCAAAAAATTACCCATACGAAATCTTTTCAGTGATTCCCTTCTTCAATATGAATTCAGAGGAGAGAGTTTTTGCTGAGATATCAAGTGCAGTAAGTCTGAACAGCAGTTGTACAAACTGCGTTTTTACACCCCTCAACTCTAAGAAGGAGACCTGCAAAACAGTTTTATGCTCACCAGCTCGGGGTGCTTTTGACTATATTTCAAGCGTTCAATCCATTATCCTTTTTTTGTCCACGCGTAATTTGTAGACACCTTTTGTTTATTCAGCTAGGAAAATCTACATTTGTGAAAAAACGGACAGATTATTTTTGTGTCCGAAATTCACCGGACAAATATCATTGCTTATAGTTTTCCTTTTGCCATTAATAAGAGAATAATTTCTATGCGTGCTTCATGTATTGGGACGTCTTCTGACTCCAGGATTTCATAGAATAACAAATGGATTGTTGGGGGATATCTGAAGCTTCTATGAACAGTTTAATTCACTGAACATTCAGAACAATTGTGGGTGAGAAAAAGAAATATATCTTCCTCAATAAACTTTTCTTTTGAAAAAGGAAATGCAATTTATATCATTTGATTCCTATGCATTATGTCGTTCAGTAATTGCAGAGAAAAATGAATTTGTTCTTTTTCTCGTAATCTCTAAGGCTTAGAGAGTACATGTTTCTTCAAAATAATCTTTCCTAAGATTTAAAAAAGCAGGTAAATACAAAAATGATGAATTAAAGGAGAGCCAGGGTGACAAATCGAGCTTATGATACCGTTATAATCCTCCTTTTTACAGTAACTAATTCAAATCTTTAGCAGCAACACATTCATTTCCATTTACACTAAAGTGAGAGAGGAAAAACGTGGTTTCTGGAAACACATAAAACAGCATAAGGCTAGTGAATTATGGGACTCAGCCTGCTCAATGCGTGCGTATTTAAGCAGCGAGAGCTGGTCACCCTCCGGAAGGAACTCAAAACGAATACAATGCTAGATGAGAGCCCCAAGTAGTATGTGCAGCCACAGGAAAAGCATCCAAGTAAAAAAAATCTTCCAAAACAATTTTCAAATTGCTTTCAACTTCTTTTTTGGGACAGTATGATTTTGGTGTGAAGGTAAAGGAATCTGATAAAATGACTCTTTTTCCTTAAAATTATCTTAAAGTAGTATGCAGCCTGAAACTCCCTGGGCACGTCTGCAGCGAGAGGCAGCAGTCCCGAGTGCCCTTTATGCTGTGCCACCAGGCCCGAAATCATGGCATAGGAACACCTCACACAACGGGTGCCGTGGATACCAGAACTGCTCTTGCTGCCATCACGGATGAATGAGGCACCCGACATTCTAAGAGCCATGCTTTGTCCGAGGCATTTTCAATGCATTATTTACTTGAATCCTCATAATCATTTTGTCAAGGAAGCTGGGTTTTACTCTCCCTATATTACCATGGAGGGTATCACACGCCCAGTAAGCTTAATTCGTTTCCTGAGCTGCCCTTGCATTAAGGAACGGAACTGCGCGATGTGAACCCAGTACTCTCCCTCTCTGTAACCTGTGGTCTTAGCCACTACATGTACTTCACTGCTGTTGAAAAGACATTTTTATATTTGATACTGATCACAATATTCAGGACTGAAAGCATAGTCATGATGACGTTATGGCAGGTTTGTGGACAAAGCCAATGCATATACCCGGTGTCTACAAGTCAAAAAATTACTAATACGAAATCTGTTCAGTGATTCCCTTCTTCAATATGAATTCAGAGGAGAGAGTTTTTGCTGAGATGTCAAATGCAGGCAGTTTGAACAGCAGTTGTACTTACTGCGTTTTTACACCCTACAACTCTAAGAAGGAAACCTGCAAAACAGTTTTATGCTCACCAGCTTGGGGTGCTTTTGATTAAATTTCAAGCGTTCAATCCAGTAACCTTTTTTGTCCACGCGTAATTTGTACACAGTTT
This sequence comes from Manis javanica, assembly GCF_040802235.1. Taxonomy (NCBI): domain Eukaryota; kingdom Metazoa; phylum Chordata; class Mammalia; order Pholidota; family Manidae; genus Manis; species Manis javanica. The sequence continues at coordinate 30,384,080 of NC_133156.1, read as the reverse complement.
TGTTTTATTCAGCTAGGAAAATCTACATTTGTCAAAAAACGGACAGATGATTTTGGTGTCCAAAATTCACCGGACAAATATCATTGTTTATAATTTTCACTTGGCATTAATAAAAGAATAATTTCTATGTGCGTTTCGTGAATTGGGACGTCTTCTGACTCCAGGGTTTCATAGAATGACAAATGGATTGTTGGGGGAAATCTGAAGCTTGTATTAAAAGTTTAATTCACTGAACATTCAGAACAATTGTGGGTGAGACAAAGAAATATATCTTCCTCAATAAACTTTTCTTTTGAAAAAGGAAAAACAAATTATATCATTTGAATAATATGCTTTATGTCGTTCAGTAATTACACGGAAAAAGGAATTTGTTCTTTTTCTCTTAATCTCTAAGGCTTAGAGAGTACATGTTTCTTGTATATAATCTTTCCTAACATTTAAAGAAGCAGCTAAATAGAAGAATGATGAATGAAAGGAGAGCCATGGTGACAAATCGAGCTTTTGATACCGTTATAATCCTCCTTTTTACAGTAACTCATTCAAATCTTTAGCAGCAACACATTCATTTCCATATATACTAAAATGAGAGAGGGAAAACGTGGTTTCTGGAAACATATAAAACAGCAGAAGGCTAGTGTATTATGGGACTCAGCCTGCTTAATGCGCATTTAAGCAGCGAGAGCTGGTCACTCTCCGGAAGGAACTCAAAACGAACACAATGCTAGATGATAGCCCCAAGTAGTATGTGCAGCCACAGGAAAAGCATCCCAGTAAATTAAATCTTCCAAAACAATTTTCAAATTGCTGTAAACTTCTTTTTTGGATAGTATGCCTTTGGTGTGAAGGTTAAGGAAACTGATAAAACGTCTCTTTTTCCTTAAAATTACCTTAAAGTAGTATGCAGCCTGAAACTCTCTGGGCAATTCTGCAGCGAGAGGCAGCAGTCCTGAGTTCCCTTTATGCTCTGGCACCAGGCCCGAAATCATGGCATAGGAACACCTCACACAGCGAGTGCCATGGATACAAGAACTGCTCTTGCTGCCATCACGGATGACTGATGCACCCGATATTCCAAGCGCCCTGCTTTGTCCGAGGCATTTTCAGTGCATTATTTACTTTAATCCTCATAATCATTTTGTCAAGGAAGGTGGGTTTTTTTCTCCCTATACTACCATGGAGGGAATCACACGCCCAGTAAGCTTAATTCGTTTCCTGAGCTTCCCTTGCATTAAGGACGGGAAGTGCGCGATGTGAACCCAGTACTCTGCCTCTCTGTAAACTGTGGTCTTAGCCACTACATGTACTTCACTGCTGTTGAAAAGACATTTTTATATTTGATACTGATCACAATATTCAGGGCTGAAAGCATTGACAAGATGACGTTAGGGCAGTTTGATGGAAAAAGCCACTGCATATACCCAGTGTCTACCTGTCAAAAAATTACCCATACGAAATCTTTTCAGTGATTCCCTTCTTCAATATGAATTCAGAGGAGAGAGTTTTCGCTGAGATATCAAGTGCAGTAAGTCTGAAGAGCAGTTGTACAAACTGCGTTTTTACACCCCTCAACTCTAAGAAGGAGACCTGCAAAACAGTTTTATGCTCACCAGCTCGGGGTGCTTTTGACTATATTTCAAGCGTTCAATCCATTATCCTTTTTTTGTCCACGCGTAATTTGTAGACACCTTTTGTTTATTCAGCTAGGAAAATCTACATTTGTGAAAAAACGGACAGATTATTTTTGTGTCCGAAATTCACCGGACAAATATCATTGCTTATAGTTTTCCTTTTGCCATTAATAAGAGAATAATTTCTACGCGTGCTTCATGTATTGGGACGTCTTCTGACTCCAGGATTTCATAGAATAACAAATGGATTGTTGGGGGATATCTGAAGCTTCTATGAACAGTTTAATTCACTGAACATTCAGAACAATTGTGGGTGAGAAAAAGAAATATATCTTCCTCAATAAACTTTTCTTTTGAAAAAGGAAATGCAATTTATATCATTTGATTCCTATGCATTATGTCGTTCAGTAATTGCAGAGAAAAATGAATTTGTTCTTTTTCTCGTAATCGCTAAGGCTTAGAGAGTACATGTTTCTTCAAAATAATCTTTCCTAAGATTTAAAAAAGCAGGTAAATACAAAAATGATGAATTAAAGGAGAGCCAGGGTGACAAATCGAGCTTATGATACCGTTATAATCCTCCTTTTTACAGTAACTAATTCAAATCTTTAGCAGCAACACATTCATTTCCATTTACACTAAAGTGAGAGAGGAAAAACGTGGTTTCTGGAAACACATAAAACAGCATAAGGCTAGTGAATTATGGGACTCAGCCTGCTCAATGCGTGCGTATTTAAGCAGCGAGAGCTGGTCACCCTCCGGAAGGAACTCAAAACGAATACAATGCTAGATGAGAGCCCCAAGTAGTATGTGCAGCCACAGGAAAAGCATCCAAGTAAAAAAAATCTTCCAAAACAATTTTCAAATTGCTTTCAACTTCTTTTTTGGGACAGTATGATTTTGGTGTGAAGGTAAAGGAATCTGATAAAATGACTCTTTTTCCTTAAAATTATCTTAAAGTAATATGCAGCCTGAAACTCCCTGGGCACGTCTGCAGCGAGAGGCAGCAGTCCCGAGTGCCCTTTATGCTGTGCCACCAGGCCCGAAATCATGGCATAGGAACACCTCACACAACGGGTGCCGTGGATACCAGAACTGCTCTTGCTGCCATCACGGATGAATGAGGCACCCGACATTCCAAGAGCCATGCTTTGTCCGAGGCATTTTCAATGCATTATTTACTTGAATCCTCATAATCATTTTGTCAAGGAAGCTGGGTTTTACTCTCCCTATATTACCATGGAGGGTATCACACGCCCAGTAAGCTTAATTCGTTTCCTGAGCTGCCCTTGCATTAAGGAACGGAACTGCGCGATGTGAACCCAGTACTCTCCCTCTCTGTAACCTGTGGTCTTAGCCACTACATGTACTTCACTGCTGTTGAAAAGACATTTTTATATTTGATACTGATCACAATATTCAGGACTGAAAGCATAGTCATGATGACGTTATGGCAGGTTTGTGGACAAAGCCAATGCATATACCCGGTGTCTACAAGTCAAAAAATTACTAATACGAAATCTGTTCAGTGATTCCCTTCTTCAATATGAATTCAGAGGAGAGAGTTTTTGCTGAGATGTCAAATGCAGGCAGTTTGAACAGCAGTTGTACTTACTGCGTTTTTACACCCTACAACTCTAAGAAGGAAACCTGCAAAACAGTTTTATGCTCACCAGCTTGGGGTGCTTTTGATTGAATTTCAAGCGTTCAATCCAGTAACCTTTTTTGTCCACGCGTAATTTGTACACAGTTTTGTTTTATTCAGCTAGGAAAATCTACATTTGTCAAAAATTGGACAGATGATTTTGGTGTCCAAAATTCACCGGACAAATATCATTGTTTATAATTTTCATTTGGCATTAATAAAAGAATAATTTCTATGTGCGTTTCGTGAATTGGGACGTCTTCTGACTCCAGGGTTTCATAGAATGACAAATGGATTGTTGGGGGAAATCTGAAGCTTGTATTAAAAGTTTAATTCACTGAACATTCAGAACAATTGTGGGTGAGACAAAGAAATATATCTTCCTCAATAAACTTTTCTTTTGAAAAAGGAAAAACAAATTATATCATTTGAATAATATGCTTTATGTCGTTCAGTAATTACACGGAAAAAGGAATTTGTTCTTTTTCTCTTAATCTCTAAGGCTTAGAGAGTACATGTTTCTTGTATATAATCTTTCCTAACATTTAAAGAAGCAGCTAAATAGAAGAATGATGAATGAAAGGAGAGCCATGGTGACAAATCGAGCTTTTGATACCGTTATAATCCTCCTTTTACAGTAACTCATTCAAATCTTTAGCAGCAACACATTCATTTCCATATATACTAAAATGAGAGAGGGAAAACGTGGTTTCCGGAAACACATAAAACAGCATAAGGCTAGTGTATTATGGGACTCAGCCTGCTTAATGCGCATTTAAGCAGCGAGAGCTGGTCACTCTCCGGAAGGACCTCAAAACGAATACAATGCTACACGACTTTATTGATAGCCCCAAGTAGTATGTCCAGCCACAGGAAAAGCATCCCAGTAAATTAAATCTTCCAAAACAATTTTCAAATTGCTGTAAACTTCTTTTTTGGATAGTATGCCTTTGGTGTGAAGGTTAAGGAAACTGATAAAACGTCTCTTTTTCCTTAAAATTACCTTAAAGTAGTATGCAGCCTGAAACTCTCTGGGCAATTCTGCAGAGAGAGGCAGCAGTCCTGAGTTCCCTTTATGCTCTGGCACCAGGCCCGAAATCATGGCATAGGAACACCTCACACAGCGAGTGCCATGGATACAAGAACTGCTCTTGCTGCCATCACGGATGACTGATGCACCCGATATTCCAAGCGCCCTGCTTTGTCCGAGGCATTTTCAGTGCATTATTTACTTTAATACCCATAATCATTTTGTCAAGGAAGGTGGGTTTTATTCTCCCTATACTACCATGGAGGGAATCACACGCCCAGTAAGCTTAATTCGTTTCCTGAGCTTCCCTTGCATTAAGGACGGGAAGTGCGCGATGTGAACCCAGTACTCTACCTCTCTGTAAACTGTGGTCTTAGCCACTACATGTACTTCACTGCTGTTGAAAATACATTTTTATATTTGATACTGATCACAATATTCAGGGCTGAAAGCATTGACAAGATGACGTTAGGGCAGTTTGATGGAAAAAGCCACTGCATATACCCAGTGTCTACCTGTCAAAAAATTACCCATACGAAATCTTTTCAGTGATTCCCTTCTTCAATATGAATTCAGAGGAGAGAGTTTTCGCTGAGATATCAAGTGCAGTAAGTCTGAACAGCAGTTGTACAAACTGCGTTTTTACACCCCTCAACTCTAAGAAGGAGACCTGCAAAACAGTTTTATGCTCACCAGCTCGGGGTGCTTTTGACTATATTTCAAGCGTTCAATCCATTATCCTTTTTTTGTCCACGCGTAATTTGTAGACACCTTTTGTTTATTCAGCTAGGAAAATCTACATTTGTGAAAAAACGGACAGATTATTTTTGTGTCCGAAATTCACCGGACAAATATCATTGCTTATAGTTTTCCTTTTGCCATTAATAAGAGAATAATTTCTATGCGTGCTTCATGTATTGGGACGTCTTCTGACTCCAGGATTTCATAGAATAACAAATGGATTGTTGGGGGATATCTGAAGCTTCTATGAGCAGTTTAATTCACTGAACATTCAGAACAATTGTGGGTGAGAAAAAGAAATATATCTTCCTCAATAAACTTTTCTTTTGAAAAAGGAAATGCAATTTATATCATTTGATTCCTATGCATTATGTCGTTCAGTAATTGCAGAGAAAAATGAATTTGTTCTTTTTCTCGTAATCTCTAAGGCTTAGAGAGTACATGTTTCTTCAAAATAATCTTTCCTAAGATTTAAAAAAGCAGGTAAATACAAAAATGATGAATTAAAGGAGAGCCAGGGTGACAAATCGAGCTTATGATACCGTTATAATCCTCCTTTTTACAGTAACTAATTCAAATCTTTAGCAGCAACACATTCATTTCCATTTACACTAAAGTGAGAGAGGAAAAACGTGGTTTCTGGAAACACATAAAACAGCATAAGGCTAGTGAATTATGGGACTCAGCCTGCTCAATGCGTGCGTATTTAAGCAGCGAGAGCTGGTCACCCTCCGGAAGGAACTCAAAACGAATACAATGCTAGATGATAGCCCCAAGTAGTATGTGCAGCCACAGGAAAAGCATCCAAGTAAAAAAAATCTTCCAAAACAATTTTCAAATTGCTTTCAACTTCTTTTTTGGGACAGTATGATTTTGGTGTGAAGGTAAAGGAATCTGATAAAATGACTCTTTTTCCTTAAAATTATCTTAAAGTAGTATGCAGCCTGAAACTCCCTGGGCACGTCTGCAGCGAGAGGCAGCAGTCCCGAGTGCCCTTTATGCTGTGCCACCAGGCCCGAAATCATGGCATAGGAACACCTCACACAACGGGTGCCGTGGATACCAGAACTGCTCTTGCTGCCATCACGGATGAATGAGGCACCCGACATTCTAAGAGCCATGCTTTGTCCGAGGCATTTTCAATGCATTATTTACTTGAATCCTCATAATCATTTTGTCAAGGAAGCTGGGTTTTACTCTCCCTATATTACCATGGAGGGTATCACACGCCCAGTAAGCTTAATTCGTTTCCTGAGCTGCCCTTGCATTAAGGAACGGAACTGCGCGATGTGAACCCAGTACTCTCCCTCTCTGTAACCTGTGGTCTTAGCCACTACATGTACTTCACTGCTGTTGAAAAGACATTTTTATATTTGATACTGATCACAATATTCAGGACTGAAAGCATAGTCATGATGACGTTATGGCAGGTTTGTGGACAAAGCCAATGCATATACCCGGTGTCTACAAGTCAAAAAATTACTAATACGAAATCTGTTCAGTGATTCCCTTCTTCAATATGAATTCAGAGGAGAGAGTTTTTGCTGAGATGTCAAATGCAGGCAGTTTGAACAGCAGTTGTACTTACTGCGTTTTTCCACCCTACAACTCTAAGAAGGAAACCTGCAAAACAGTTTTATGCTCACCAGCTTGGGGTGCTTTTGATTAAATTTCAAGCGTTCAATCCAGTAACCTTTTTTGTCCACGCGTAATTTGTACACAGTTTTGTTTTATTCAGCTAGGAAAATCTACATTTGTCAAAAAACGGACAGACGATTTTGGTGTCCAAAATTCACCGGACAAATATCATTGTTTATAATTTTCATTTGGCATTAATAAAAGAATAATTTCTATGTGCGTTTCGTGAATTGGGACGTCTTCTGACTCCAGGGTTTCATAGAATGACAAATGGATTGTTGGGGGAAATCTGAAGCTTGTATTAAAAGTTTAATTCACTGAACATTCAGAACAATTGTGGGTGAGACAAAGAAATATATCTTCCTCAATAAACTTTTCTTTTGAAAAAGGAAAAACAAATTATATCATTTGAATAATATGCTTTATGTCGTTCAGTAATTACACGGAAAAAGGAATTTGTTCTTTTTCTCTTAATCTCTAAGGCTTAGAGAGTACATGTTTCTTGTATATAATCTTTCCTAACATTTAAAGAAGCAGTTAAATAGAAGAATGATGAATGAAAGGAGAGCCATGGTGACAAATCGAGCTTTTGATACCGTTATAATCCTCCTTTTTACAGTAACTCATTCAAATCTTTAGCAGCAACACATTCATTTCCATATATACTAAAATGAGAGAGGGAAAACGTGGTTTCCGGAAACACATAAAACAGCATAAGGCTAGTGTATTATGGGACTCAGCCTGCTTAATGCGCATTTAAGCAGCGAGAGCTGGTCACTCTCCGGAAGGACCTCAAAACGAATACAATGCTACACGACTTTATTGATAGCCCCAAGTAGTATGTCCAGCCACAGGAAAAGCATCCCAGTAAATTAAATCTTCCAAAACAATTTTCAAATTGCTGTAAACTTCTTTTTTGGATAGTATGCCTTTGGTGTGAAGGTTAAGGAAACTGATAAAACGTCTCTTTTTCCTTAAAATTACCTTAAAGTAGTATGCAGCCTGAAACTCTCTGGGCAATTCTGCAGCGAGAGGCAGCAGTCCTGAGTTCCCTTTATGCTCTGGCACCAGGCCCGAAATCATGGCATAGGAACACCTCACACAGCGAGTGCCATGGATACAAGAACTGCTCTTGCTGCCATCACGGATGACTGATGCACCCGATATTCCAAGCGCCCTGCTTTGTCCGAGGCATTTTCAGTGCATTATTTACTTTAATCCTCATAATCATTTTGTCAAGGAAGGTGGGTTTTATTCTCCCTATACTACCATGGAGGGAATCACACGCCCAGTAAGCTTAATTCGTTTCCTGAGCTTCCCTTGCATTAAGGACGGGAAGTGCGCGATGTGAACCCAGTACTCTCCCTCTCTGTAAACTGTGGTCTTAGCCACTACATGTACTTCACTGCTGTTGAAAAGACATTTTTATATTTGATACTGATCACAATATTCAGGGCTGAAAGCATTGACAAGATGACGTTAGGGCAGATTGATGGAAAAAGCCACTGCATATACCCAGTGTCTACCTGTCAAAAAATTACCCATACGAAATCTTTTCAGTGATTCCCTTCTTCAATATGAATTCAGAGGAGAGAGTTTTCGCTGAGATATCAAGTGCAGTAAGTCTGAACAGCAGTTGTACAAACTGCGTTTTTACACCCCTCAACTCTAAGAAGGAGACCTGCAAAACAGTTTTATGCTCACCAGCTCGGGGTGCTTTTGACTATATTTCAAGCGTTCAATCCATTATCCTTTTTTTGTCCACGCGTAATTTGTAGACACCTTTTGTTTATTCAGCTAGGAAAATCTACATTTGTGAAAAAACGGACAGATTATTTTTGTGTCCGAAATTCACCGGACAAATATCATTGCTTATAGTTTTCCTTTTGCCATTAATAAGAGAATAATTTCTATGCGTGCTTCATGTATTGGGACGTCTTTGACTCCAGGATTTCATAGAATAACAAATGGATTGTTGGGGGATATCTGAAGCTTCTATGAACAGTTTAATTCACTGAACATTCAGAACAATTGTGGGTGAGAAAAAGAAATATATCTTCCTCAATGAACTTTTCTTTTGAAAAACGAAATGCAATTTATATCATTTGATTCCTATGCATTATGTCGTTCAGTAATTGCAGAGAAAAATGAATTTGTTCTGTTTCTCGTAATCTCTAAGGCTTAGAGAGTACATGTTTCTTCAAAATAATCTTTCCTAAGATTTAAAAAAGCAGGTAAATACAAAAATGATGAATTAAAGGAGAGCCAGGGTGACAAATCGAGCTTATGATACCGTTATAATCCTCCTTTTTACAGTAACTAATTCAAATCTTTAGCAGCAACACATTCATTTCCATTTACACTAAAGTGAGAGAGGAAAAACGTGGTTTCTGGAAACACATAAAACAGCATAAGGCTAGTGAATTATGGGACTCAGCCTGCTCAATGCGTGCGTATTTAAGCAGCGAGAGCTGGTCACCCTCCGGAAGGAACTCAAAACGAATACAATGCTAGATGATAGCCCCAAGTAGTATGTGCAGCCACAGGAAAAGCATCCAAGTAAAAAAAATCTTCCAAAACAATTTTCAAATTGCTTTCAACTTCTTTTTTGGGACAGTATGATTTTGGTGTGAAGGTAAAGGAATCTGATAAAATGACTCTTTTTCCTTAAAATTATCTTAAAGTAGTATGCAGCCTGAAACTCCCTGGGCACGTCTGCAGCGAGAGGCAGCAGTCCCGAGTGCCCTTTATGCTGTGCCACCAGGCCCGAAATCATGGCATAGGAACACCTCACACAACGGGTGCCGTGGATACCAGAACTGCTCTTGCTGCCATCACGGATGAATGAGGCACCCGACATTCCAAGAGCCATGCTTTGTCCGAGGCATTTTCAATGCATTATTTACTTGAATCCTCATAATCATTTTGTCAAGGAAGCTGGGTTTTACTCTCCCTATATTACCATGGAGGGTATCACACGCCCAGTAAGCTTAATTCGTTTCCTGAGCTGCCCTTGCATTAAGGAACGGAACTGCGCGATGTGAACCCAGTACTCTCCCTCTCTGTAACCTGTGGTCTTAGCCACTACATGTACTTCACTGCTGTTGAAAAGACATTTTTATATTTGATACTGATCACAATATTCAGGACTGAAAGCATAGTCATGATGACGTTATGGCAGGTTTGTGGACAAAGCCAATGCATATACCCGGTGTCTACAAGTCAAAAAATTACTAATACGAAATCTGTTCAGTGATTCCCTTCTTCAATATGAATTCAGAGGAGAGAGTTTTTGCTGAGATGTCAAATGCAGGCAGTTTGAACAGCAGTTGTACTTACTGCGTTTTTACACCCTACAACTCTAAGAAGGAAACCTGCAAAACAGTTTTATGCTCACCAGCTTGGGGTGCTTTTGATTAAATTTCAAGCGTTCAATCCAGTAACCTTTTTTGTCCACGCGTAATTTGTACACAGTTTTGTTTTATTCAGCTAGGAAAATCTACATTTGTCAAAAAACGGACAGATGATTTTGGTGTCCAAAATTCACCGGACAAATATCATTGTTTATAATTTTCATTTGGCATTAATAAAAGAATAATTTCTATGTGCGTTTCGTGAATTGGGACGTCTTCTGACTCCAGGGTTTCATAGAATGACAAATGGATTGTTGGGGGAAATCTGAAGCTTGTATTAAAAGTTTAATTCACTGAACATTCAGAACAATTGTGGGTGAGACAAAGAAATATATCTTCCTCAATAAACTTTTCTTTTGAAAAAGGAAAAACAAATTATATCATTTGAATAATATGCTTTATGTCGTTCAGTAATTACACGGAAAAAGGAATTTGTTCTTTTTCTCTTAATCTCTAAGGCTTAGAGAGTACATGTTTCTTGTATATAATCTTTCCTAACATTTAAAGAAGCAGTTAAATAGAAGAATGATGAATGAAAGGAGAGCCATGGTGACAAATCGAGCTTTTGATACCGTTATAATCCTCCTTTTTACAGTAACTCATTCAAATCATTAGCAGCAACACATTCATTTCCATATATACTAAAATGAGAGAGGGAAAACGTGGTTTCTGGAAACACATAAAACAGCATAAGGCTAGTGTATTATGGGACTCAGCCTGCTTAATGCGCATTTAAGCAGCGAGAGCTGGTCACTCTCCGGAAGGACCTCAAAACGAATACAATGCTACACGACTTTATTGATAGCCCCAAGTAGTATGTCCAGCCACAGGAAAAGCATCCCAGTAAATTAAATCTTCCAAAACAATTTTCAAATTGCTGTAAACTTCTTTTTTGGATAGTATGCCTTTGGTGTGAAGGTTAAGGAAACTGATAAAACGTCTCTTTTTCCTTAAAATTACCTTAAAGTAGTATGCAGCCTGAAACTCTCTGGGCAATTCTGCAGCGAGAGGCAGCAGTCCTGAGTTCCCTTTATGCTCTGGCACCAGGCCCGAAATCATGGCATAGGAACACCTCACACAGCGAGTGCCATGGATACAAGAACTGCTCTTGCTGCCATCACGGATGACTGATGCACCCGATATTCCAAGCGCCCTGCTTTGTCCGAGGCATTTTCAGTGCATTATTTACTTTAATCCTCATAATCATTTTGTCAAGGAAGGTGGGTTTTATTCTCCCTATACTACCATGGAGGGAATCACACGCCCAGTAAGCTTAATTCGTTTCCTGAGCTTCCCTTGCATTAAGGACGGGAAGTGCGCGATGTGAACCCAGTACTCTCCCTCTCTGTAAACTGTGGTCTTAGCCACTACATGTACTTCACTGCTGTTGAAAAGACATTTTTATATTTGATACTGATCACAATATTCAGGGCTGAAAGCATTGACAAGATGACGTTAGGGCAGTTTGATGGAAAAAGCCACTGCATATACCCAGTGTCTACCTGTCAAAAAATTACCCATACGAAATCTTTTCAGTGATTCCCTTCTTCAATATGAATTCAGAGGAGAGAGTTTTCGCTGAGATATCAAGTGCAGTAAGTCTGAACAGCAGTTGTACAAACTGCGTTTTTACACCCCTCAACTCTAAGAAGGAGACCTGCAAAACAGTTTTATGCTCACCAGCTCGGGGTGCTTTTGACTATATTTCAAGCGTTCAATCCATTATCCTTTTTTTGTCCACGCGTAATTTGTAGACACCTTTTGTTTTATTCAGCTAGGAAAATCTACATTTGTGAAAAAACGGACAGATTATTTTTGTGTCCGAAATTCACCGGACAAATATCATTGCTTATAGTTTTCCTTTTGCCATTAATAAGAGAATAATTTCTATGCGTGCTTCATGTATTGGGACGTCTTCTGACTCCAGGATTTCATAGAATAACAAATGGATTGTTGGGGGATATCTGAAGCTTCTATGAACAGTTTAATTCACTGAACATTCAGAACAATTGTGGGTGAGAAAAAGAAATATATCTTCCTCAATAAACTTTTCTTTTGAAAAAGGAAATGCAATTTATATCATTTGATTCCTATGCATTATGTCGTTCAGTAATTGCAGAGAAAAATGAATTTGTTCTGTTTCTCGTAATCTCTAAGGCTTAGAGAGTACATGTTTCTTCAAAATAATCTTTCCTAAGATTTAAAAAAGCAGGTAAATACAAAAATGATGAATTAAAGGAGAGCCAGGGTGACAAATCGAGCTTATGATACCGTTATAATCCTCCTTTTTACAGTAACTAATTCAAATCTTTAGCAGCAACACATTCATTTCCATTTACACTAAAGTGAGAGAGGAAAAACGTGGTTTCTGGAAACACATAAAACAGCATAAGGCTAGTGAATTATGGGACTCAGCCTGCTCAATGCGTGCGTATTTAAGCAGCGAGAGCTGGTCACCCTCCGGAAGGAACTCAAAACGAATACAATGCTAGATGATAGCCCCAAGTAGTATGTGCAGCCACAGGAAAAGCATCCAAGTAAAAAAAATCTTCCAAAACAATTTTCAAATTGCTTTCAACTTCTTTTTTGGGACAGTATGATTTTGGTGTGAAGGTAAAGGAATCTGATAAAATGACTCTTTTTCCTTAAAATTATCTTAAAGTAGTATGCAGCCTGAAACTCCCTGGGCACGTCTGCAGCGAGAGGCAGCAGTCCCGAGTGCCCTTTATGCTGTGCCACCAGGCCCGAAATCATGGCATAGGAACACCTCACACAACGGGTGCCGTGGATACCAGAACTGCTCTTGCTGCCATCACGGATGAATGAGGCACCCGACATTCCAAGAGCCATGCTTTGTCCGAGGCATTTTCAATGCATTATTTACTTGAATCCTCATAATCATTTTGTCAAGGAAGCTGGGTTTTACTCTCCCTATATTACCATGGAGGGTATCACACGCCCAGTAAGCTTAATTCGTTTCCTGAGCTGCCCTTGCATTAAGGAACGGAACTGCGCGATGTGAACCCAGTACTCTCCCTCTCTGTAACCTGTGGTCTTAGCCACTACATGTACTTCACTGCTGTTGAAAAGACATTTTTATATTTGATACTGATCACAATATTCAGGACTGAAAGCATAGTCATGATGACGTTATGGCAGGTTTGTGGACAAAGCCAATGCATATACCCGGTGTCTACAAGTCAAAAAATTACTAATACGAAATCTGTTCAGTGATTCCCTTCTTCAATATGAATTCAGAGGAGAGAGTTTTTGCTGAGATGTCAAATGCAGGCAGTTTGAACAGCAGTTGTACTTACTGCGTTTTTACACCCTACAACTCTAAGAAGGAAACCTGCAAAACAGTTTTATGCTCACCAGCTTGGGGTGCTTTTGATTAAATTTCAAGCGTTCAATCCAGTAACCTTTTTTGTCCACGCGTAATTTGTACACAGTTTTGTTTTATTCAGCTAGGAAAATCTACATTTGTCAAAAAACGGACAGATGATTTTGGTGTCCAAAATTCACCGGACAAATATCATTGTTTATAATTTTCATTTGGCATTAATAAAAGAATAATTTCTATGTGCGTTTCGTGAATTGGGACGTCTTCTGACTCCAGGGTTTCATAGAATGACAAATGGATTGTTGGGGGAAATCTGAAGCTTGTATTAAAAGTTTAATTCACTGAACATTCAGAACAATTGTGGGTGAGACAAAGAAATATATCTTCCTCAATAAACTTTTCTTTTGAAAAAGGAAAAACAAATTATATCATTTGAATAATATGCTTTATGTCGTTCAGTAATTACACGGAAAAAGGAATTTGTTCTTTTTCTCTTAATCTCTAAGGCTTAGAGAGTACATGTTTCTTGTATATAATCTTTCCTAACATTTAAAGAAGCAGTTAAATAGAAGAATGATGAATGAAAGGAGAGCCATGGTGACAAATCGAGCTTTTGATACCGTTATAATCCTCCTTTTTACAGTAACTCATTCAAATCATTAGCAGCAACACATTCATTTCCATATATACTAAAATGAGAGAGGGAAAACGTGGTTTCTGGAAACACATAAAACAGCATAAGGCTAGTGTATTATGGGACTCAGCCTGCTTAATGCGCATTTAAGCAGCGAGAGCTGGTCACTCTCCGGAAGGACCTCAAAACGAATACAATGCTACACGACTTTATTGATAGCCCCAAGTAGTATGTCCAGCCACAGGAAAAGCATCCCAGTAAATTAAATCTTCCAAAACAATTTTCAAATTGCTGTAAACTTCTTTTTTGGATAGTATGCCTTTGGTGTGAAGGTTAAGGAAACTGATAAAACGTCTCTTTTTCCTTAAAATTACCTTAAAGTAGTATGCAGCCTGAAACTCTCTGGGCAATTCTGCAGCGAGAGGCAGCAGTCCTGAGTTCCCTTTATGCTCTGGCACCAGGCCCGAAATCATGGCATAGGAACACCTCACACAGCGAGTGCCATGGATACAAGAACTGCTCTTGCTGCCATCACGGATGACTGATGCACCCGATATTCCAAGCGCCCTGCTTTGTCCGAGGCATTTTCAGTGCATTATTTACTTTAATCCTCATAATCATTTTGTCAAGGAAGGTGGGTTTTATTCTCCCTATACTACCATGGAGGGAATCACACGCCCAGTAAGCTTAATTCGTTTCCTGAGCTTCCCTTGCATTAAGGACGGGAAGTGCGCGATGTGAACCCAGTACTCTCCCTCTCTGTAAACTGTGGTCTTAGCCACTACATGTACTTCACTGCTGTTGAAAAGACATTTTTATATTTGATACTGATCACAATATTCAGGGCTGAAAGCATTGACAAGATGACGTTAGGGCAGTTTGATGGAAAAAGCCACTGCATATACCCAGTGTCTACCTGTCAAAAAATTACCCATACGAAATCTTTTCAGTGATTCCCTTCTTCAATATGAATTCAGAGGAGAGAGTTTTCGCTGAGATATCAAGTGCAGTAAGTCTGAACAGCAGTTGTACAAACTGCGTTTTTACACCCCTCAACTCTAAGAAGGAGACCTGCAAAACAGTTTTATGCTCACCAGCTCGGGGTGCTTTTGACTATATTTCAAGCGTTCAATCCATTATCCTTTTTTTGTCCACGCGTAATTTGTAGACACCTTTTGTTTTATTCAGCTAGGAAAATCTACATTTGTGAAAAAACGGACAGATTATTTTTGTGTCCGAAATTCACCGGACAAATATCATTGCTTATAGTTTTCCTTTTGCCATTAATAAGAGAATAATTTCTATGCGTGCTTCATGTATTGGGACGTCTTCTGACTCCAGGATTTCATAGAATAACAAATGGATTGTTGGGGGATATCTGAAGCTTCTATGAACAGTTTAATTCACTGAACATTCAGAACAATTGTGGGTGAGAAAAAGAAATATATCTTCCTCAATAAACTTTTCTTTTGAAAAAGGAAATGCAATTTATATCATTTGATTCCTATGCATTATGTCGTTCAGTAATTGCAGAGAAAAATGAATTTGTTCTTTTTCTCGTAATCTCTAAGGCTTAGAGAGTACATGTTTCTTCAAAATAATCTTTCCTAAGATTTAAAAAAGCAGGTAAATACAAAAATGATGAATTAAAGGAGAGCCAGGGTGACAAATCGAGCTTATGATACCGTTATAATCCTCCTTTTTACAGTAACTAATTCAAATCTTTAGCAGCAACACATTCATTTCCATTTACACTAAAGTGAGAGAGGAAAAACGTGGTTTCTGGAAACACATAAAACAGCATAAGGCTAGTGAATTATGGGACTCAGCCTGCTCAATGCGTGCGTATTTAAGCAGCGAGAGCAGGTCACCCTCCGGAAGGAACTCAAAACGAATACAATGCTAGATGATAGCCCCAAGTAGTATGTGCAGCCACAGGAAAAGCATCCAAGTAAAAAAAATCTTCCAAAACAATTTTCAAATTGCTTTCAACTTCTTTTTTGGGACAGTATGATTTTGGTGTGAAGGTAAAGGAATCTGATAAAATGACTCTTTTTCCTTAAAATTATCTTAAAGTAGTATGCAGCCTGAAACTCCCTGGGCACGTCTGCAGCGAGAGGCAGCAGTCCCGAGTGCCCTTTATGCTGTGCCACCAGGCCCGAAATCATGGCATAGGAACACCTCACACAACGGGTGCCGTGGATACCAGAACTGCTCTTGCTGCCATCACGGATGAATGAGGCACCCGACATTCCAAGAGCCATGCTTTGTCCGAGGCATTTTCAATGCATTATTTACTTGAATCCTCATAATCATTTTGTCAAGGAAGCTGGGTTTTACTCTCCCTATATTACCATGGAGGGTATCACACGCCCAGTAAGCTTAATTCGTTTCCTGAGCTGCCCTTGCATTAAGGAACGGAACTGCGCGATGTGAACCCAGTACTCTCCCTCTCTGTAACCTGTGGTCTTAGCCACTACATGTACTTCACTGCTGTTGAAAAGACATTTTTATATTTGATACTGATCACAATATTCAGGACTGAAAGCATAGTCATGATGACGTTATGGCAGGTTTGTGGACAAAGCCAATGCATATACCCGGTGTCTACAAGTCAAAAAATTACTAATACGAAATCTGTTCAGTGATTCCCTTCTTCAATATGAATTCAGAGGAGAGAGTTTTTGCTGAGATGTCAAATGCAGGCAGTTTGAACAGCAGTTGTACTTACTGCGTTTTTACACCCTACAACTCTAAGAAGGAAACCTGCAAAACAGTTTTATGCTCACCAGCTTGGGGTGCTTTTGATTAAATTTCAAGCGTTCAATCCAGTAACCTTTTTTGTCCACGCGTAATTTGTACACAGTTTTGTTTTATTCAGCTAGGAAAATCTACATTTGTCAAAAAACGGACAGATGATTTTGGTGTCCAAAATTCACCGGACAAATATCATTGTTTATAATTTTCACTTGGCATTAATAAAAGAATAATTTCTATGTGCGTTTCGTGAATTGGGACGTCTTCTGACTCCAGGGTTTCATAGAATGACAAATGGATTGTTGGGGGAAATCTGAAGCTTGTATTAAAAGTTTAATTCACTGAACATTCAGAACAGTTGTGGGTGAGACAAAGAAATATATCTTCCTCAATAAACTTTTCTTTTGAAAAAGGAAAAACAAATTATATCATTTGAATAATATGCTTTATGTCGTTCAGTAATTACACGGAAAAAGGAATTTGTTCTTTTTCTCTTAATCTCTAAGGCTTAGAGAGTACATGTTTCTTGTATATAATCTTTCCTAACATTTAAAGAAGCAGCTAAATAGAAGAATGATGAATGAAAGGAGAGCCATGGTGACAAATCGAGCTTTTGATACCGTTATAATCCTCCTTTTTACAGTAACTCATTCAAATCTTTAGCAGCAACACATTCATTTCCATATATACTAAAATGAGAGAGGGAAAACGTGGTTTCTGGAAACATATAAAACAGCAGAAGGCTAGTGTATTATGGGACTCAGCCTGCTTAATGCGCATTTAAGCAGCGAGAGCTGGTCACTCTCCGGAAGGACCTCAAAACGAATACAATGCTACACGACTTTATTGATAGCCCCAAGTAGTATGTCCAGCCACAGGAAAAGCATCCCAGTAAATTAAATCTTCCAAAACAATTTTCAAATTGCTGTAAACTTCTTTTTTGGATAGTATGCCTTTGGTGTGAAGGTTAAGGAAACTGATAAAACGTCTCTTTTTCCTTAAAATTACCTTAAAGTAGTATGCAGCCTGAAACTCTCTGGGCAATTCTGCAGCGAGAGGCAGCAGTCCTGAGTTCCCTTTATGCTCTGGCACCAGGCCCGAAATCATGGCATAGGAACACCTCACACAGCGAGTGCCATGGATACAAGAACTGCTCTTGCTGCCATCACGGATGACTGATGCACCCGATATTCCAAGCGCCCTGCTTTGTCCGAGGCATTTTCAGTGCATTATTTACTTTAATCCTCATAATCATTTTGTCAAGGAAGGTGGGTTTTATTCTCCCTATACTACCATGGAGGGAATCACACGCCCAGTAAGCTTAATTCGTTTCCTGAGCTTCCCTTGCATTAAGGACGGGAAGTGCGCGATGTGAACCCAGTACTCTCCCTCTCTGTAAACTGTGGTCTTAGCCACTACATGTACTTCACTGCTGTTGAAAAGACATTTTTATATTTGATACTGATCACAATATTCAGGGCTGAAAGCATTGACAAGATGACGTTAGGGCAGTTTGATGGAAAAAGCCACTGCATATACCCAGTGTCTACCTGTCAAAAAATTACCCATACGAAATCTTTTCAGTGATTCCCTTCTTCAATATGAATTCAGAGGAGAGAGTTTTCGCTGAGATATCAAGTGCAGTAAGTCTGAACAGCAGTTGTACAAACTGCGTTTTTACACCCCTCAACTCTAAGAAGGAGACCTGCAAAACAGTTTTATGCTCACCAGCTCGGGGTGCTTTTGACTATATTTCAAGCGTTCAATCCATTATCCTTTTTTTGTCCACGCGTAATTTGTAGACACCTTTTGTTTATTCAGCTAGGAAAATCTACATTTGTGAAAAAACGGACAGATTATTTTTGTGTCCGAAATTCACCGGACAAATATCATTGCTTATAGTTTTCCTTTTGCCATTAATAAGAGAATAATTTCTACGCGTGCTTCATGTATTGGGACGTCTTCTGACTCCAGGATTTCATAGAATAACAAATGGATTGTTGGGGGATATCTGAAGCTTCTATGAACAGTTTAATTCACTGAACATTCAGAACAATTGTGGGTGAGAAAAAGAAATATATCTTCCTCAATAAACTTTTCTTTTGAAAAAGGAAATGCAATTTATATCATTTGATTCCTATGCATTATGTCGTTCAGTAATTGCAGAGAAAAATGAATTTGTTCTTTTTCTCGTAATCTCTAAGGCTTAGAGAGTTCATGTTTCTTCAAAATAATCTTTCCTAAGATTTAAAAAAGCAGGTAAATACAAAAATGATGAATTAAAGGAGAGCCAGGGTGACAAATCGAGCTTATGATACCGTTATAATCCTCCTTTTTACAGTAACTAATTCAAATCTTTAGCAGCAACACATTCATTTCCATTTACACTAAAGTGAGAGAGGAAAAACGTGGTTTCTGGAAACACATAAAACAGCATAAGGCTAGTGAATTATGGGACTCAGCCTGCTCAATGCGTGCGTATTTAAGCAGCGAGAGCTGGTCACCCTCCGGAAGGAACTCAAAACGAATACAATGCTAGATGATAGCCCCAAGTAGTATGTGCAGCCACAGGAAAAGCATCCAAGTAAAAAAAATCTTCCAAAACAATTTTCAAATTGCTTTCAACTTCTTTTTTGGGACAGTATGATTTTGGTGTGAAGGTAAAGGAATCTGATAAAATGACTCTTTTTCCTTAAAATTATCTTAAAGTAGTATGCAGCCTGAAACTCCCTGGGCACGTCTGCAGCGAGAGGCAGCAGTCCCGAGTGCCCTTTATGCTGTGCCACCAGGCCCGAAATCATGGCATAGGAACACCTCACACAACGGGTGCCGTGGATACCAGAACTGCTCTTGCTGCCATCACGGATGAATGAGGCACCCGACATTCCAAGAGCCATGCTTTGTCCGAGGCATTTTCAATGCATTATTTACTTGAATCCTCATAATCATTTTGTCAAGGAAGCTGGGTTTTACTCTCCCTATATTACCATGGAGGGTATCACACGCCCAGTAAGCTTAATTCGTTTCCTGAGCTGCCCTTGCATTAAGGAACGGAACTGCGCGATGTGAACCCAGTACTCTCCCTCTCTGTAACCTGTGGTCTTAGCCACTACATGTACTTCACTGCTGTTGAAAAGACATTTTTATATTTGATACTGATCACAATATTCAGGACTGAAAGCATAGTCATGATGACGTTATGGCAGGTTTGTGGACAAAGCCAATGCATATACCCGGTGTCTACAAGTCAAAAAATTACTAATACGAAATCTGTTCAGTGATTCCCTTCTTCAATATGAATTCAGAGGAGAGAGTTTTTGCTGAGATGTCAAATGCAGGCAGTTTGAACAGCAGTTGTACTTACTGCGTTTTTACACCCTACAACTCTAAGAAGGAAACCTGCAAAACAGTTTTATGCTCACCAGCTTGGGGTGCTTTTGATTAAATTTCAAGCGTTCAATCCAGTAACCTTTTTTGTCCACGCGTAATTTGTACACAGTTTTGTTTTATTCAGCTAGGAAAATCTACATTTGTCAAAAAACGGACAGATGATTTTGGTGTCCAAAATTCACCGGACAAATATCATTGTTTATAATTTTCATTTGGCATTAATAAAAGAATAATTTCTATGTGCGTTTCGTGAATTGGGACGTCTTCTGACTCCAGGGTTTCATAGAATGACAAATGGATTGTTGGGGGAAATCTGAAGCTTGTATTAAAAGTTTAATTCACTGAACATTCAGAACAATTGTGGGTGAGACAAAGAAATATATCTTCCTCAATAAACTTTTCTTTTGAAAAAGGAAAAACAAATTATATCATTTGAATAATATGCTTTATGTCGTTCAGTAATTACACGGAAAAAGGAATTTGTTCTTTTTCTCTTAATCTCTAAGGCTTAGAGAGTACATGTTTCTTGTATATAATCTTTCCTAACATTTAAAGAAGCAGCTAAATAGAAGAATGATGAATGAAAGGAGAGCCATGGTGACAAATCGAGCTTTTGATACCGTTATAATCCTCCTTTTTACAGTAACTCATTCAAATCTTTAGCAGCAACACATTCATTTCCATATATACTAAAATGAGAGAGGGAAAACGTGGTTTCCGGAAACACATAAAACAGCATAAGGCTAGTGTATTATGGGACTCAGCCTGCTTAATGCGCATTTAAGCAGCGAGAGCTGGTCACTCTCCGGAAGGACCTCAAAACGAATACAATGCTACACGACTTTATTGATAGCCCCAAGTAGTATGTCCAGCCACAGGAAAAGCATCCCAGTAAATTAAATCTTCCAAAACAATTTTCAAATTGCTGTAAACTTCTTTTTTGGATAGTATGCCTTTGGTGTGAAGGTTAAGGAAACTGATAAAACGTCTCTTTTTCCTTAAAATTACCTTAAAGTAGTATGCAGCCTGAAACTCTCTGGGCAATTCTGCAGCGAGAGGCAGCAGTCCTGAGTTCCCTTTATGCTCTGGCACCAGGCCCGAAATCATGGCATAGGAACACCTCACACAGCGAGTGCCATGGATACAAGAACTGCTCTTGCTGCCATCACGGATGACTGATGCACCCGATATTCCAAGCGCCCTGCTTTGTCCGAGGCATTTTCAGTGCATTATTTACTTTAATCCCCATAATCATTTTGTCAAGGAAGGTGGGTTTTATTCTCCCTATACTACCATGGAGGGAATCACACGCCCAGTAAGCTTAATTCGTTTCCTGAGCTTCCCTTGCATTAATGACGGGAAGTGCGCGATGTGTACCCAGTACTCTGCCTCTCTGTAAACTGTGGTCTTAGCCACTACATGTACTTCACTGCTGTTGAAAATACATTTTTATATTTGATACTGATCACAATATTCAGGGCTGAAAGCATTGACAAGATGACGTTAGGGCAGTTTGATGGAAAAAGCCACTGCATATACCCAGTGTCTACCTGTCAAAAAATTACCCATACGAAATCTTTTCAGTGATTCCCTTCTTCAATATGAATTCAGAGGAGAGAGTTTTCGCTGAGATATCAAGTGCAGTAAGTCTGAACAGCAGTTGTACAAACTGCGTTTTTACACCCCTCAACTCTAAGAAGGAGACCTGCAAAACAGTTTTATGCTCACCAGCTCGGGGTGCTTTTGACTATATTTCAAGCGTTCAATCCATTATCCTTTTTTTGTCCACGCGTAATTTGTAGACACCTTTTGTTTATTCAGCTAGGAAAATCTACATTTGTGAAAAAACGGACAGATTATTTTTGTGTCCGAAATTCACCGGACAAATATCATTGCTTATAGTTTTCCTTTTGCCATTAATAAGAGAATAATTTCTATGCGTGCTTCATGTATTGGGACGTCTTCTGACTCCAGGATTTCATAGAATAACAAATGGATTGTTGGGGGATATCTGAAGCTTCTATGAGCAGTTTAATTCACTGAACATTCAGAACAATTGTGGGTGAGAAAAAGAAATATATCTTCCTCAATAAACTTTTCTTTTGAAAAAGGAAATGCAATTTATATCATTTGATTCCTATGCATTATGTCGTTCAGTAATTGCAGAGAAAAATGAATTTGTTCTTTTTCTCGTAATCTCTAAGGCTTAGAGAGTACATGTTTCTTCAAAATAATCTTTCCTAAGATTTAAAAAAGCAGGTAAATACAAAAATGATGAATTAAAGGAGAGCCAGGGTGACAAATCGAGCTTATGATACCGTTATAATCCTCCTTTTTACAGTAACTAATTCAAATCTTTAGCAGCAACACATTCATTTCCATTTACACTAAAGTGAGAGAGGAAAAACGTGGTTTCTGGAAACACATAAAACAGCATAAGGCTAGTGAATTATGGGACTCAGCCTGCTCAATGCGTGCGTATTTAAGCAGCGAGAGCTGGTCACCCTCCGGAATTAACTCAAAACGAATACAATGCTAGATGATAGCCCCAAGTAGTATGTGCAGCCACAGGAAAAGCATCCAAGTAAAAAAAATCTTCCAAAACAATTTTCAAATTGCTTTCAACTTCTTTTTTGGGACAGTATGATTTTGGTGTGAAGGTAAAGGAATCTGATAAAATGACTCTTTTTCCTTAAAATTATCTTAAAGTAGTATGCAGCCTGAAACTCCCTGGGCACGTCTGCAGCGAGAGGCAGCAGTCCCGAGTGCCCTTTATGCTGTGCCACCAGGCCCGAAATCATGGCATAGGAACACCTCACACAACGGGTGCCGTGGATACCAGAACTGCTCTTGCTGCCATCACGGATGAATGAGGCACCCGACATTCTAAGAGCCATGCTTTGTCCGAGGCATTTTCAGTGCATTATTTACTTTAATCCTCATAATCATTTTGTCAAGGAAGGTGGGTTTTATTCTCCCTATACTACCATGGAGGGAATCACACGCCCAGTAAGCTTAATTCGTTTCCTGAGCTTCCCTTGCATTAAGGACGGGAAGTGCGCGATGTGAACCCAGTACTCTCCCTCTCTGTAAACTGTGGTCTTAGCCACTACATGTACTTCACTGCTGTTGAAAAGACATTTTTATATTTGATACTGATCACAATATTCAGGGCTGAAAGCATTGACAAGATGACGTTAGGGCAGTTTGATGGAAAAAGCCACTGCATATACCCAGTGTCTACCTGTCAAAAAATTACCCATACGAAATCTTTTCAGTGATTCCCTTCTTCAATATGAATTCAGAGGAGAGAGTTTTCGCTGAGATATCAAGTGCAGTAAGTCTGAACAGCAGTTGTACAAACTGCGTTTTTACACCCCTCAACTCTAAGAAGGAGACCTGCAAAACAGTTTTATGCTCACCAGCTCGGGGTGCTTTTGACTATATTTCAAGCGTTCAATCCATTATCCTTTTTTTGTCCACGCGTAATTTGTAGACACCTTTTGTTTTATTCAGCTAGGAAAATCTACATTTGTGAAAAAACGGACAGATTATTTTTGTGTCCGAAATTCACCGGACAAATATCATTGCTTATAGTTTTCCTTTTGCCATTAATAAGAGAATAATTTCTATGCGTGCTTCATGTATTGGGGCGTCTTCTGACTCCAGGATTTCATAGAATAACAAATGGATTGTTGGGGGATATCTGAAGCTTCTATGAACAGTTTAATTCACAGAACATTCAGAACAATTGTGGGTGAGAAAAAGAAATATATCTTCCTCAATAAACTTTTCTTTTGAAAAAGGAAATGCAATTTATATCATTTGATTCCTATGCATTATGTCGTTCAGTAATTGCAGAGAAAAATGAATTTGTTCTTTTTCTCGTAATCTCTAAGGCTTAGAGAGTACATGTTTCTTCAAAATAATCTTTCCTAAGATTTAAAAAAGCAGGTAAATACAAAAATGATGAATTAAAGGAGAGCCAGGGTGACAAATCGAGCTTATGATACCGTTATAATCCTCCTTTTTACAGTAACTAATTCAAATCTTTAGCAGCAACACATTCATTTCCATTTACACTAAAGTGAGAGAGGAAAAACGTGGTTTCTGGAAACACATAAAACAGCATAAGGCTAGTGAATTATGGGACTCAGCCTGCTCAATGCGTGCGTATTTAAGCAGCGAGAGCTGGTCACCCTCCGGAATTAACTCAAAACGAATACAATGCTAGATGATAGCCCCAAGTAGTATGTGCAGCCACAGGAAAAGCATCCAAGTAAAAAAAATCTTCCAAAACAATTTTCAAATTGCTTTCAACTTCTTTTTTGGGACAGTATGATTTTGGTGTGAAGGTAAAGGAATCTGATAAAATGACTCTTTTTCCTTAAAATTATCTTAAAGTAGTATGCAGCCTGAAACTCCCTGGGCACGTCTGCAGCGAGAGGCAGCAGTCCCGAGTGCCCTTTATGCTGTGCCACCAGGCCCGAAATCATGGCATAGGAACACCTCACACAACGGGTGCCGTGGATACCAGAACTGCTCTTGCTGCCATCACGGATGAATGAGGCACCCGACATTCTAAGAGCCATGCTTTGTCCGAGGCATTTTCAGTGCATTATTTACTTTAATCCTCATAATCATTTTGTCAAGGAAGGTGGGTTTTATTCTCCCTATACTACCATGGAGGGAATCACACGCCCAGTAAGCTTAATTCGTTTCCTGAGCTTCCCTTGCATTAAGGACGGGAAGTGCGCGATGTGAACCCAGTACTCTCCCTCTCTGTAAACTGTGGTCTTAGCCACTACATGTACTTCACTGCTGTTGAAAAGACATTTTTATATTTGATACTGATCACAATATTCAGGGCTGAAAGCATTGACAAGATGACGTTAGGGCAGTTTGATGGAAAAAGCCACTGCATATACCCAGTGTCTACCTGTCAAAAAATTACCCATACGAAATCTTTTCAGTGATTCCCTTCTTCAATATGAATTCAGAGGAGAGAGTTTTCGCTGAGATATCAAGTGCAGTAAGTCTGAACAGCAGTTGTACAAACTGCGTTTTTACACCCCTCAACTCTAAGAAGGAGACCTGCAAAACAGTTTTATGCTCACCAGCTCGGGGTGCTTTTGACTATATTTCAAGCGTTCAATCCATTATCCTTTTTTTGTCCACGCGTAATTTGTAGACACCTTTTGTTTTATTCAGCTAGGAAAATCTACATTTGTGAAAAAACGGACAGATTATTTTTGTGTCCGAAATTCACCGGACAAATATCATTGCTTATAGTTTTCCTTTTGCCATTAATAAGAGAATAATTTCTATGCGTGCTTCATGTATTGGGGCGTCTTCTGACTCCAGGATTTCATAGAATAACAAATGGATTGTTGGGGGATATCTGAAGCTTCTATGAACAGTTTAATTCACTGAACATTCAGAACAATTGTGGGTGAGAAAAAGAAATATATCTTCCTCAATAAACTTTTCTTTTGAAAAAGGAAATGCAATTTATATCATTTGATTCCTATGCATTATGTCGTTCAGTAATTGCAGAGAAAAATGAATTTGTTCTTTTTCTCGTAATCTCTAAGGCTTAGAGAGTACATGTTTCTTCAAAATAATCTTTCCTAAGATTTAAAAAAGCAGGTAAATACAAAAATGATGAATTAAAGGAGAGCCAGGGTGACAAATCGAGCTTATGATACCGTTATAATCCTCCTTTTTACAGTAACTAATTCAAATCTTTAGCAGCAACACATTCATTTCCATTTACACTAAAGTGAGAGAGGAAAAACGTGGTTTCTGGAAACACATAAAACAGCATAAGGCTAGTGAATTATGGGACTCAGCCTGCTCAATGCGTGCGTATTTAAGCAGCGAGAGCAGGTCACCCTCCGGAAGGAACTCAAAACGAATACAATGCTAGATGATAGCCCCAAGTAGTATGTGCAGCCACAGGAAAAGCATCCAAGTAAAAAAAATCTTCCAAAACAATTTTCAAATTGCTTTCAACTTCTTTTTTGGGACAGTATGATTTTGGTGTGAAGGTAAAGGAATCTGATAAAATGACTCTTTTTCCTTAAAATTATCTTAAAGTAGTATGCAGCCTGAAACTCCCTGGGCACGTCTGCAGCGAGAGGCAGCAGTCCCGAGTGCCCTTTATGCTGTGCCACCAGGCCCGAAATCATGGCATAGGAACACCTCACACAACGGGTGCCGTGGATACCAGAACTGCTCTTGCTGCCATCACGGATGAATGAGGCACCCGACATTCCAAGAGCCATGCTTTGTCCGGGGCATTTTCAATGCATTATTTACTTGAATCCTCATAATCATTTTGTCAAGGAAGCTGGGTTTTACTCTCCCTATATTACCATGGAGGGTATCACACGCCCAGTAAGCTTAATTCGTTTCCTGAGCTGCCCTTGCATTAAGGAACGGAACTGCGCGATGTGAACCCAGTACTCTCCCTCTCTGTAACCTGTGGTCTTAGCCACTACATGTACTTCACTGCTGTTGAAAAGACATTTTTATATTTGATACTGATCACAATATTCAGGACTGAAAGCATAGTCATGATGACGTTATGGCAGGTTTGTGGACAAAGCCAATGCATATACCCGGTGTCTACAAGTCAAAAAATTACTAATACGAAATCTGTTCAGTGATTCCCTTCTTCAATATGAATTCAGAGGAGAGAGTTTTTGCTGAGATGTCAAATGCAGGCAGTTTGAACAGCAGTTGTACTTACTGCGTTTTTACACCCTACAACTCTAAGAAGGAAACCTGCAAAACAGTTTTATGCTCACCAGCTTGGGGTGCTTTTGATTAAATTTCAAGCGTTCAATCCATTAACCTTTTTTGTCCACGCGTAATTTGTACACAGTTTTGTTTTATTCAGCTAGGAAAATCTACATTTGTCAAAAAACGGACAGATGATTTTGGTGTCCAAAATTCACCGGAAAAATATCATTGTTTATAATTTTCATTTGGCATTAATAAAAGAATAATTTCTATGTGCGTTTCGTGAATTGGGACGTCTTCTGACTCCAGGGTTTCATAGAATAACAAATGGATTGTTGGGGGAAATCTGAAGCTTGTATTAAAAGTTTAATTCACTGAACATTCAGAACAGTTGTGGGTGAGACAAAGAAATATATCTTCCTCAATAAACTTTTCTTTTGAAAACGGAAAAACAAATTATATCATTTGAATAATATGCTTTATGTCGTTCAGTAATTACACGGAAAAAGGAATTTGTTCTTTTTCTCTTAATCTCTAAGGCTTAGAGAGTACATGTTTCTTGTATATAATCTTTCCTAACATTTAAAGAAGCAGTTAAATAGAAGAATGATGAATGAAAGGAGAGCCATGGTGACAAATCGAGCTTTTGATACCGTTATAATCCTCCTTTTTACAGTAACTCATTCAAATCTTTAGCAGCAACACATTCATTTCCATATATACTAAAATGAGAGAGGGAAAACGTGGTTTCTGGAAACACATAAAACAGCATAAGGCTAGTGTATTATGGGACTCAGCCTGCTTAATGCGCATTTAAGCAGTGAGAGCTGGTCACTCTCCGGAAGGACCTCAAAACGAATACAATGCTACACGACTTTATTGATAGCCCCAAGTAGTATGTCCAGCCACAGGAAAAGCATCCCAGTAAATTAAATCTTCCAAAACAATTTTCAAATTGCTGTAAACTTCTTTTTTGGATAGTATGCCTTTGGTGTGAAGGTTAAGGAAACTGATAAAACGTCTCTTTTTCCTTAAAATTACCTTAAAGTAGTATGCAGCCTGAAACTCTCTGGGCAATTCTGCAGCGAGAGGCAGCAGTCCTGAGTTCCCTTTATGCTCTGGCACCAGGCCCGAAATCATGGCATAGGAACACCTCACACAGCGAGTGCCATGGATACAAGAACTGCTCTTGCTGCCATCACGGATGACTGATGCACCCGATATTCCAAGCGCCCTGCTTTGTCCGAGGCATTTTCAGTGCATTATTTACTTTAATCCTCATAATCATTTTGTCAAGGAAGGTGGGTTTTATTCTCCCTATACTACCATGGAGGGAATCACACGCCCAGTAAGCTTAATTCGTTTCCTGAGCTTCCCTTGCATTAAGGACGGGAAGTGCGCGATGTGAACCCAGTACTCTCCCTCTCTGTAAACTGTGGTCTTAGCCACTACATGTACTTCACTGCTGTTGAAAAGACATTTTTATATTTGATACTGATCACAATATTCAGGGCTGAAAGCATTGACAAGATGACGTTAGGGCAGTTTGATGGAAAAAGCCACTGCATATACCCAGTGTCTACCTGTCAAAAAATTACCCATACGAAATCTTTTCAGTGATTCCCTTCTTCAATATGAATTCAGAGGAGAGAGTTTTCGCTGAGATATCAAGTGCAGTAAGTCTGAACAGCAGTTGTACAAACTGCGTTTTTACACCCCTCAACTCTAAGAAGGAGACCTGCAAAACAGTTTTATGCTCACCAGCTCGGGGTGCTTTTGACTATATTTCAAGCGTTCAATCCATTATCCTTTTTTTGTCCACGCGTAATTTGTAGACACCTTTTGTTTTATTCAGCTAGGAAAATCTACGTTTGTGAAAAAACGGACAGATTATTTTTGTGTCCGAAATTCACCGGACAAATATCATTGCTTATAGTTTTCCTTTTGCCATTAATAAGAGAATAATTTCTATGCGTGCTTCATGTATTGGGACGTCTTCTGACTCCAGGATTTCATAGAATAACAAATGGATTGTTGGGGGATATCTGAAGCTTCTATGAACAGTTTAATTCACTGAACATTCAGAACAATTGTGGGTGAGAAAAAGAAATATATCTTCCTCAATAAACTTTTCTTTTGAAAAAGGAAATGCAATTTATATCATTTGATTCCTATGCATTATGTCATTCAGTAATTGCAGAGAAAAATGAATTTGTTCTTTTTCTCGTAATCTCTAAGGCTTAGAGAGTACATGTTTCTTCAAAATAATCTTTCCTAAGATTTAAAAAAGCAGGTAAATACAAAAATGATGAATTAAAGGAGAGCCAGGGTGACAAATCGAGCTTATGATACCGTTATAATCCTCCTTTTTACAGTAACTAATTCAAATCTTTAGCAGCAACACATTCATTTCCATTTACACTAAAGTGAGAGAGGAAAAACGTGGTTTCTGGAAACACATAAAACAGCATAAGGCTAGTGAATTATTGGACTCATCCTGCTCAATGCGTGCGTATTTAAGCAGCGAGAGCTGGTCACCCTCCGGAAGGAACTCAAAACGAATACAATGCTAGATGATAGCCCCAAGTAGTATGTGCAGCCACAGGAAAAGCATCCAAGTAAAAAAAATCTTCCAAAACAATTTTCAAATTGCTTTCAACTTCTTTTTTGGGACAGTATGATTTTGGTGTGAAGGTAAAGGAATCTGATAAAATGACTCTTTTTCCTTAAAATTATCTTAAAGTAGTATGCAGCCTGAAACTCCCTGGGCACGTCTGCAGCGAGAGGCAGCAGTCCCGAGTGCCCTTTATGCTGTGCCACCAGGCCCGAAATCATGGCATAGGAACACCTCACACAACGGGTGCCGTGGATACCAGAATTGCTCTTGCTGCCATCACGGATGAATGAGGCACCCGACATTCCAAGAGCCATGCTTTGTCCGGGGCATTTTCAATGCATTATTTACTTGAATCCTCATAATCATTTTGTCAAGGAAGCTGGGTTTTACTCTCCCTATATTACGATGGAGGGTATCACACGCCCAGTAAGCTTAATTCGTTTCCTGAGCTACCCTTGCATTAAGGAACGGAACTGCGCGATGTGAACCCAGTACTCTCCCTCTCTGTAACCTGTGGTCTTAGCCACTACATGTACTTCACTGCTGTTGAAAAGACATTTTTATATTTGATACTGATCACAATATTCAGGACTGAAAGCATAGTCATGATGACGTTATGGCAGGTTTGTGGACAAAGCCAATGCATATACCCGGTGTCTACAAGTCAAAAAATTACTAATACGAAATCTGTTCAGTGATTCCCTTCTTCAATATGAATTCAGAGGAGAGAGTTTTTGCTGAGATGTCAAATGCAGGCAGTTTGAACAGCAGTTGTACTTACTGCGTTTTTACACCCTACAACTCTAAGAAGGAAACCTGCAAAACAGTTTTATGCTCACCAGCTTGGGGTGCTTTTCATTAAATTTCAAGCGTTCAATCCATTAACATTTTTGTCCACGCGTAATTTGTACACAGTTTTGTTTTATTCAGCTAGGAAAATCTACATTTGTCAAAAAACGGACAGATGATTTTGGTGTCCAAAATTCTCCGGACAAATATCATTGTTTATAATTTTCACTTGGCATTAATAAAAGAATAATTTCTATGTGCGTTTCGTGAATTGGGACGTCTTCTGACTCCAGGGTTTCATAGAATGACAAATGGATTGTTGGGGGAAATCTGAAGCTTGTATTAAAAGTTTAATTCACTGAACATTCAGAACAATTGTGGGTGAGACAAAGAAATATATCTTCCTCAATAAACTTTTCTTTTGAAAAAGGAAAAACAAATTATATCATTTGAATAATATGCTTTATGTCGTTCAGTAATTACACGGAAAAAGGAATTTGTTCTTTTTCTCTTAATCTCTAAGGCTTAGAGAGTACATGTTTCTTGTATATAATCTTTCCTAACATTTAAAGAAGCAGTTAAATAGAAGAATGATGAATGAAAGGAGAGCCATGGTGACAAATCGAGCTTTTGATACCGTTATAATCCTCCTTTTTACAGTAACTCATTCAAATCTTTAGCAGCAACACATTCATTTCCATATATACTAAAATGAGAGAGGGAAAACGTGGTTTCTGGAAACACATAAAACAGCATAAGGCTAGTGTATTATGGGACTCAGCCTGCTTAATGCGCATTTAAGCAGTGAGAGCTGGTCACTCTCCGGAAGGACCTCAAAACGAATACAATGCTACACGACTTTATTGATAGCCCCAAGTAGTATGTCCAGCCACAGGAAAAGCATCCCAGTAAATTAAATCTTCCAAAACAATTTTCAAATTGCTGTAAACTTCTTTTTTGGATAGTATGCCTTTGGTGTGAAGGTTAAGGAAACTGATAAAACGTCTCTTTTTCCTTAAAATTACCTTAAAGTAGTATGCAGCCTGAAACTCTCTGGGCAATTCTGCAGCGAGAGGCAGCAGTCCTGAGTTCCCTTTATGCTCTGGCACCAGGCCCGAAATCATGGCATAGGAACACCTCACACAGCGAGTGCCATGGATACAAGAACTGCTCTTGCTGCCATCACGGATGACTGATGCACCCGATATTCCAAGCGCCCTGCTTTGTCCGAGGCATTTTCAGTGCATTATTTACTTTAATCCTCATAATCATTTTGTCAAGGAAGGTGGGTTTTTTTCTCCCTATACTTCCATGGAGGGAATCACACGCCCAGTAAGCTTAATTCGTTTCCTGAGCTTCCCTTACCTTAAGGACGGGAAGTGCGCGATGTGAACCCAGTACTCTCCCTCTCTGTAAACTGTGGTCTTAGCCACTACATGTACTTCACTGCTGTTGAAAAGACATTTTTATATTTGATACTGATCACAATATTCAGGGCTGAAAGCATTGACAAGATGACGTTAGGGCAGTTTGATGGAAAAAGCCACTGCATATACCCAGTGTCTACCTGTCAAAAAATTACCCATACGAAATCTTTTCAGTGATTCCCTTCTTCAATATGAATTCAGAGGAGAGAGTTTTCGCTGAGATATCAAGTGCAGTAAGTCTGAACAGCAGTTTTACAAACTGCGTTTTTACACCCCTCAACTCTAAGAAGGAGACCTGCAAAACAGTTTTATGCTCACCAGCTCGGGGTGCTTTTGACTATATTTCAAGCGTTCAATCCATTATCCTTTTTTTGTCCACGCGTAATTTGTAGACACCTTTTGTTTTATTCAGCTAGGAAAATCTACATTTGTGAAAAAACGGACAGATTATTTTTGTGTCCGAAATTCACCGGACAAATATCATTGCTTATAGTTTTCCTTTTGCCATTAATAAGAGAATAATTTCTATGCGTGCTTCATCTATTGGGACGTCTTCTGACTCCAGGATTTCATAGAATAACAAATGGATTGTTGGGGGATATCTGAAGCTTCTATGAACAGTTTAATTCACTGAACATTCAGAACAATTGTTTGTGAGAAAAAGAAATAAATCTTCCTCAATAAACTTTTCTTTTGAAAAAGGAAATGCAATTTATATCATTTGATTCCTAT
This sequence comes from Manis javanica, assembly GCF_040802235.1. NCBI lineage: Eukaryota > Metazoa > Chordata > Mammalia > Pholidota > Manidae > Manis > Manis javanica. The sequence continues at coordinate 30,351,549 of NC_133156.1, read as the reverse complement.
GCATTATGTCGTTCAGTAATTGCAGAGAAAAATGAATTTGTTCTTTTTCTCGTAATCTCTAAGGCTTAGAGAGTACATGTTTCTTCAAAATAATCTTTCCTAAGATTTAAAAAAGCAGGTAAATACAAAAATGATGAATTAAAGGAGAGCCAGGGTGACAAATCGAGCTTATGATACCGTTATAATCCTCCTTTTTACAGTAACTAATTCAAATCTTTAGCAGCAACACATTCATTTCCATTTACACTAAAGTGAGAGAGGAAAAACGTGGTTTCTGGAAACACATAAAACAGCATAAGGCTAGTGAATTATTGGACTCATCCTGCTCAATGCGTGCGTATTTAAGCAGCGAGAGCTGGTCACCCTCCGGAAGGAACTCAAAACGAATACAATGCTAGATGATAGCCCCAAGTAGTATGTGCAGCCACAGGAAAAGCATCCAAGTAAAAAAAATCTTCCAAAACAATTTTCAAATTGCTTTCAACTTCTTTTTTGGGACAGTATGATTTTGGTGTGAAGGTAAAGGAATCTGATAAAATGACTCTTTTTCCTTAAAATTATCTTAAAGTAGTATGCAGCCTGAAACTCCCTGGGCACGTCTGCAGCGAGAGGCAGCAGTCCCGAGTGCCCTTTATGCTGTGCCACCAGGCCCGAAATCATGGCATAGGAACACCTCACACAACGGGTGCCGTGGATACCAGAACTGCTCTTGCTGCCATCACGGATGAATGAGGCACCCGACATTCCAAGAGCCATGCTTTGTCCGGGGCATTTTCAATGCATTATTTACTTGAATCCTCATAATCATTTTGTCAAGGAAGCTGGGTTTTACTCTCCCTATATTACCATGGAGGGTATCACACGCCCAGTAAGCTTAATTCGTTTCCTGAGCTGCCCTTGCATTAAGGAACGGAACTGCGCGATGTGAACCCAGTACTCTCCCTCTCTGTAACCTGTGGTCTTAGCCACTACATGTACTTCACTGCTGTTGAAAAGACATTTTTATATTTGATACTGATCACAATATTCAGGACTGAAAGCATAGTCATGATGACGTTATGGCAGGTTTGTGGACAAAGCCAATGCATATACCCGGTGTCTACAAGTCAAAAAATTACTAATACGAAATCTGTTCAGTGATTCCCTTCTTCAATATGAATTCAGAGGATAGAGTTTTTGCTGAGATGTCAAATGCAGGCAGTTTGAACAGCAGTTGTACTTACTGCGTTTTTACACCCTACAACTCTAAGAAGGAAACCTGCAAAACAGTTTTATGCTCACCAGCTTGGGGTGCTTTTGATTAAATTTCAAGCGTTCAATCCATTAACCTTTTTTGTCCACGCGTAATTTGTACACAGTTTTGTTTTATTCAGCTAGGAAAATCTACATTTGTCAAAAAACGGACAGATGATTTTGGTGTCCAAAATTCACCGGACAAATATCATTGTTTATAATTTTCATTTGGCATTAATAAAAGAATAATTTCTATGTGCGTTTCGTGAATTGGGACGTCTTCTGACTCCAGGGTTTCATAGAATGACAAATGGATTGTTGGGGGAAATCTGAAGCTTGTATTAAAAGTTTAATTCACTGAACATTCAGAACAATTGTGGGTGAGACAAAGAAATATATCTTCCTCAATAAACTTTTCTTTTGAAAAAGGAAATACAAATTATATCATTTGAATAATATGCTTTATGTCGTTCAGTAATTACACGGAAAAAGGAATTTGTTCTTTTTCTCTTAATCTCTAAGGCTTAGAGAGTACATGTTTCTTGTATATAATCTTTCCTAACATTTAAAGAAGCAGTTAAATAGAAGAATGATGAATGAAAGGAGAGCCATGGTGACAAATCGAGCTTTTGATACCGTTATAATCCTCCTTTTTACAGTAACTCATTCAAATCTTTAGCAGCAACACATTCATTTCCATATATACTAAAATGAGAGAGGGAAAACGTGGTATCTGGAAACACATAAAACAGCATAAGGCTAGTGTATTATGGGACTCAGCCTGCTTAATGCGCATTTAAGCAGTGAGAGCTGGTCACTCTCCGGAAGGACCTCAAAACGAATACAATGCTACACGACTTTATTGATAGCCCCAAGTAGTATGTCCAGCCACAGGAAAAGCATCCCAGTAAATTAAATCTTCCAAAACAATTTTCAAATTGCTGTAAACTTCTTTTTTGGATAGTATGCCTTTGGTGTGAAGGTTAAGGAAACTGATAAAACGTCTCTTTTTCCTTAAAATTACCTTAAAGTAGTATGCAGCCTGAAACTCTCTGGGCAATTCTGCAGCGAGAGGCAGCAGTCCTGAGTTCCCTTTATGCTCTGGCACCAGGCCCGAAATCATGGCATAGGAACACCTCACACAGCGAGTGCCATGGATACAAGAACTGCTCTTGCTGCCATCACGGATGACTGATGCACCCGATATTCCAAGCTCCCTGCTTTGTCTGAGGCATTTTCAGTGCATTATTTACTTTAATCCTCATAATCATTTTGTCAAGGAAGGTGGGTTTTATTCTCCCTATACTACCATGGAGGGAATCACACGCCCAGTAAGCTTAATTCGTTTCCTGAGCTTCCCTTGCATTAAGGACGGGAAGTGCGCGATGTGAACCCAGTACTCTCCCTCTCTGTAAACTGTGGTCTTAGCCACTACATGTACTTCACTGCTGTTGAAAAGACATTTTTATATTTGATACTGATCACAATATTCAGGGCTGAAAGCATTGACAAGATGACGTTAGGGCAGTTTGATGGAAAAAGCCACTGCATATACCCAGTGTCTACCTGTCAAAAAATTACCCATACGAAATCTTTTCAGTGATTCCCTTCTTCAATATGAATTCAGAGGAGAGAGTTTTCGCTGAGATATCAAGTGCAGTAAGTCTGAACAGCAGTTGTACAAACTGCGTTTTTACACCCCTCAACTCTAAGAAGGAGACCTGCAAAACAGTTTTATGCTCACCAGCTCGGGGTGCTTTTGACTATATTTCAAGCGTTCAATCCATTATCCTTTTTTTGTCCACGCGTAATTTGTAGACACCTTTTGTTTTATTCAGCTAGGAAAATCTACATTTGTGAAAAAACGGACAGATTATTTTTGTGTCCGAAATTCACCGGACAAATATCATTGCTTATAGTTTTCCTTTTGCCATTAATAAGAGAATAATTTCTATGCGTGCTTCATGTATTGGGACGTCTTCTGACTCCAGGATTTCATAGAATAACAAATGGATTGTTGGGGGATATCTGAAGCTTCTATGAACAGTTTAATTCACTGAACATTCAGAACAATTGTGGGTGAGAAAAAGAAATATATCTTCCTCAATAAACTTTTCTTTTGAAAAAGGAAATGCAATTTATATCATTTGATTCCTATGCATTATGTCGTTCAGTAATTGCAGAGAAAAATGAATTTGTTCTTTTTCTCGTAATCTCTAAGGCTTAGAGAGTACATGTTTCTTCAAAATAATCTTTCCTAAGATTTAAAAAAGCAGGTAAATACAAAAATGATGAATTAAAGGAGAGCCAGGGTGACAAATCGAGCTTATGATACCGTTATAATCCTCCTTTTTACAGTAACTAATTCAAATCTTTAGCAGCAACACATTCATTTCCATTTACACTAAAGTGAGAGAGGAAAAACGTGGTTTCTGGAAACACATAAAACAGCATAAGGCTAGTGAATTATGGGACTCAGCCTGCTCAATGCGTGCGTATTTAAGCAGCGAGAGCAGGTCACCCTCCGGAAGGAACTCAAAACGAATACAATGCTAGATGATAGCCCCAAGTAGTATGTGCAGCCACAGGAAAAGCATCCAAGTAAAAAAAATCTTCCAAAACAATTTTCAAATTGCTTTAAACTTCTTTTTTGGGACAGTATGATTTTGGTGTGAAGGTAAAGGAATCTGATAAAATGACTCTTTTTCCTTAAAATTATCTTAAAGTAGTATGCAGCCTGAAACTCCCTGGGCACGTCTGCAGCGAGAGGCAGCAGTCCCGAGTGCCCTTTATGTTGTGCCACCAGGCCCGAAATCATGGCATAGGAACACCTCACACAACGGGTGCCGTGGATACCAGAACTGCTCTTGCTGCCATCACGGATGAATGAGGCACCCGACATTCCAAGAGCCATGCTTTGTCCGGGGCATTTTCAATGCATTATTTACTTGAATCCTCATAATCATTTTGTCAAGGAAGCTGGGTTTTACTCTCCCTATATTACCATGGAGGGTATCACACGCCCAGTAAGCTTAATTCGTTTCCTGAGCTGCCCTTGCATTAAGGAACGGAACTGCGCGATGTGAACCCAGTACTCTCCCTCTCTGTAACCTGTGGTCTTAGCCACTACATGTACTTCACTGCTGTTGAAAAGACATTTTTATATTTGATACTGATCACAATATTCAGGACTGAAAGCATAGTCATGATGACGTTATGGCAGGTTTGTGGACAAAGCCAATGCATATACCCGGTGTCTACAAGTCAAAAAATTACTAATACGAAATCTGTTCAGTGATTCCCTTCTTCAATATGAATTCAGAGGAGAGAGTTTTTGCTGAGATGTCAAATGCAGGCAGTTTGAACAGCAGTTGTACTTACTGCGTTTTTACACCCTACAACTCTAAGAAGGAAACCTGCAAAACAGTTTTATGCTCACCAGCTTGGGGTGCTTTTGATTAAATTTCAAGCGTTCAATCCATTAACCTTTTTTGTCCACGCGTAATTTGTGCACAGTTTTGTTTTATTCAGCTATGAAAATCTACATTTGTCAAAAAACGGACAGATGATTTTGGTGTCCAAAATTCACCGGACAAATATCATTGTTTATAATTTTCATTTGGCATTAATAAAAGAATAATTTCTATGTGCGTTTCGTGAATTGGGACGTCTTCTGACTCCAGGGTTTCATAGAATGACAAATGGATTGTTGGGGGAAATCTGAAGCTTGTATTAAAAGTTTAATTCACTGAACATTCAGAACAATTGTGGGTGAGACAAAGAAATATATCTTCCTCAATAAACTTTTCTTTTGAAAAAGGAAAAACAAATTATATCATTTGAATAATATGCTTTATGTCGTTCAGTAATTACACGGAAAAAGGAATTTGTTCTTTTTCTCTTAATCTCTAAGGCTTAGAGAGTACATGTTTCTTGTATATAATCTTTCCTAACATTTAAAGAAGCAGTTAAATAGAAGAATGATGAATGAAAGGAGAGCCATGGTGACAAATCGAGCTTTTGATACCGTTATAATCCTCCTTTTTACAGTAACTCATTCAAATCTTTAGCAGCAACACATTCATTTCCATATATACTAAAATGAGAGAGGGAAAACGTGGTATCTGGAAACACATAAAACAGCATAAGGCTAGTGTATTATGGGACTCAGCCTGCTTAATGCGCATTTAAGCAGTGAGAGCTGGTCACTCTCCGGAAGGACCTCAAAACGAATACAATGCTACACGACTTTATTGATAGCCCCAAGTAGTATGTCCAGCCACAGGAAAAGCATCCCAGTAAATTAAATCTTCCAAAACAATTTTCAAATTGCTGTAAACTTCTTTTTTGGATAGTATGCCTTTGGTGTGAAGGTTAAGGAAACTGATAAAACGTCTCTTTTTCCTTAAAATTACCTTAAAGTAGTATGCAGCCTGAAACTCTCTTGGCAATTCTGCAGCGAGAGGCAGCAGTCCTGAGTTCCCTTTATGCTCTGGCACCAGGCCCGAAATCATGGCATAGGAACACCTCACACAGCGAGTGCCATGGATACAAGAACTGCTCTTGCTGCCATCACGGATGACTGATGCACCCGATATTCCAAGCGCCCTGCTTTGTCCGAGGCATTTTCAGTGCATTATTTACTTTAATCCTCATAATCATTTTGTCAAGGAAGGTGGGTTTTATTCTCCCTATACTACCATGGAGGGAATCACACGCCCAGTAAGCTTAATTCGTTTCCTGAGCTTCCCTTGCATTAAGGACGGGAAGTGCGCGATGTGAACCCAGTACTCTCCCTCTCTGTAAACTGTGGTCTTAGCCACTACATGTACTTCACTGCTGTTGAAAAGACATTTTTATATTTGATACTGATCACAATATTCAGGGCTGAAAGCATTGACAAGATGACGTTAGGGCAGTTTGATGGAAAAAGCCACTGCATATACCCAGTGTCTACCTGTCAAAAAATTACCCATACGAAATCTTCTCAGTGATTCCCTTCTTCAATATGAATTCAGAGGAGAGAGTTTTCGCTGAGATATCAAGTGCAGTAAGTCTGAACAGCAGTTGTACAAACTGCGTTTTTACACCCCTCAACTCTAAGAAGGAGACCTGCAAAACAGTTTTATGCTCACCAGCTCGGGGTGCTTTTGACTATATTTCAAGCGTTCAATCCATTATCCTTTTTCTGTCCACGCGTAATTTGTAGACACCTTTTGTTTTATTCAGCTAGGAAAATCTACATTTGTGAAAAAACGGACAGATTATTTTTGTGTCCGAAATTCACCGGACAAATATCATTGCTTATAGTTTTCCTTTTGCCATTAATAAGAGAATAATTTCCATGCGTGCTTCATGTATTGGGACGTCTTCTGACTCCAGGATTTCATAGAATAACAAATGGACTGTTGGGGGATATCTGAAGCTTCTATGAAGAGTTGAATTCACTGAACATTCAGAACAATTGTGGGTGAGAAAAAGAAATATATCTTCCTCAATAAACTTTTCTTTTGAAAAAGGAAATGCAATTTATATCATTTGATTCCCATGCATTATGTCGTTCAGTAATTACAGAGAAAAATGAATTTGTTCTTTTTCTCGTAATCTCTAAGGCTTAGAGAGTACATGTTTCTTCAAAATGATCTTTCCTAAGATTTAAAAAAGCAGGTAAATACAAAAATGATGAATTAAAGGAGAGCCAGGGTGACAAATCGAGCTTATGATACCGTTTTAATCCTCCTTTTTACAGTAACTAATTCAAATCTTTAGCAGCAACACATTCATTTCCATTTACACTAAAGTGAGAGAGGAAAAACGTGGTTTCTGGAAACACATAAAACAGCATAAGGCTAGTGTAGTATGGGACTCAGCCTGCTCAGTGCGTGCGTATTTAAGCAGCGAGAGCTGGTCACTCTCCGGAAGGAACTCAAAACGAATACAATGCTAGATGATAGCCCCAAGTAGTATGTGCAGCCACAGGAAAAGCATCCAAGTAAAAAAAATATTCCAAAGCAATTTTCAAATTGCTTTAAACTTCTTTTTTGGGACAGTATGATTTTGGTGTGAGGGTAAAGGAATCTGATAAAATGACTCTTTTTCCTTAAAATTATCTTAAAGTAGTATGCAGCCTGAAACTCCCTGGACACGTCTGCAGCGGGAGGCAGCAGTCCCGAGTGCCCTTTATGCTGTGCCACCAGGCCCGAAATCATGGCATAGGAACACCTCACACAACGGGTGCCGTGGATACCAGAACTGCTCTTGCTGCCATCACGGATGAATGAGGCACCCGACATTCCAAGAGCCATGCTTTCTCCGAGGCATTTTCAATGCATTATTTACTTGAATCCTCATAATCATTTTGTCAAGGAAGGTGGGTTTTACTCTCCCTATATTACCATGGAGGGTATCACACGCCCAGTAAGCTTAATTCGTTTCCTGAGCTGCCCTTGCATTAAGGAACGGAACTGCGCGATGTGAACCCAGTACTCTCCCTCTCTGTAACCTGTGGTCTTAGCCACTACATGTACTTCACTGCTGTTGAAAAGACATTTTTATATTTGATACTGATCACAATATTCAGGGCTGAAAGCATTGACAAGATCACGTTAGGGCATTTTGATGGAAAAAGCCACTGCATATACCCAGTGTCTACCTGTCAAAAAATTACCCATACGAAATCTTTTCAGTGATTCCCTTCTTCAATATGAATTCAGAGGAGAGAGTTTTCGCTGAGATATCAAGTGCAGTAAGTCTGAACAGCAGTTGTACAAACTGCGTTTTTACACCCCTCAACTCTAAGAAGGAGACCTGCAAAACAGTTTTATGCTCACCAGCTCGGGGTGCTTTTGACTATATTTCAAGCGTTCAATCCATTATCCTTTTTCTGTCCACGCGTAATTTGTAGACAGTTTTGTTTTATTCTGCTAGGAAAATCTACATTTGTGAAAAAACGGACAGATTATTTTTGTGTCCGAAATTCACCGGACAAATATCATTGCTTATAGTTTTCCTTTTGCCATTAATAAGAGAATAATTTCCATGCGTGCTTCATGTATTGGGACGTCTTCTGACTCCAGGATTTCATAGAATAACAAATGGACTGTTGGGGGATATCTGAAGCTTCTATGAAGAGTTTAATTCACTGAACATTCAGAACAATTGTGGGTGAGAAAAAGAAATATATCTTCCTCAATAAACTTTTCTTTTGAAAAAGGAAATGCAATTTATATCATTTGATTCCCATGCATTATGTCGTTCAGTAATTACAGAGAAAAATGAATTTGTTCTTTTTCTCGTAATCTCTAAGGCTTAGAGAGTACATGTTTCTTCAAAATGATCTTTCCTAAGATTTAAAAAAGCAGGTAAATACAAAAATGGTGAATTAAAGGAGAGCCAGGGTGACAAATCGAGCTTATGATACCGTTATAATCCTCCTTTTTACAGTAACTAATTCAAATCTTTAGCAGCAACACATTCATTTCCATTTACACTAAAGTGAGAGAGGAAAAACGTGGTTTCTGGAAACACATAAAACAGCATAAGGCTAGTGTAGTATGGGACTCAGCCTGCTCAATGCGTGCGTATTTAAGCAGCGAGAGCTGGTCACTCTCCGGAAGGAACTCAAAACGAATACAATGCTAGATGATAGCCCCAAGTAGTATGTGCAGCCACAGGAAAAGCATCCAAGTAAAAAAAATATTCCAAAGCAATTTTCAAATTGCTTTAAACTTCTTTTTTGGGACAGTATGATTTTGGTGTGAGGGTAAAGGAATCTGATAAAATGACTCTTTTTCCTTAAAATTATCTTAAAGTAGTATGCAGCCTGAAACACCCTGGGCACGTCTGCAGCGGGAGGCAGCAGTCCCGAGTGCCCTTTATGCTGTGCCACCAGGCCCGAAATCATGGCATAGGAACACCTCACACAACGGGTGCCGTGGATACCAGAACTGCTCTTGCTGCCATCACGGATGAATGAGGCACCCGACATTCCAAGAGCCATGCTTTCTCCGAGGCATTTTCAATGCATTATTTACTTGAATCCTCATAATCATTTTGTCAAGGAAGGTGGGTTTTACTCTCCCTATATTACCATGGAGGGTATCACACGCCCAGTAAGCTTAATTCGTTTCCTGAGCTGCCCTTGCATTAAGGAACGGAACTGCGCGATGTGAACCCAGTACTCTCCCTCTCTGTAACCTGCGGTCTAAGCCACTACATGTACTTCACTGCTGTTGAAAAGACATTTTTATATTTGATACTGATCACAATATTCAGGACTGAAAGCATAGTCATGATGACGTTATGGCAGGTTGGTGGACAAAGCCAATGCATATACCCAGTGTCTACAAGTCAAAAAATTACTAATACGAAATCTGTTCAGTGGTTCCCTTCTTCAATATGAATTCAGAGGAGAGAGTTTTTGCTGAGATGTCAAATGCAGTCAGTTTGAACAGCAGTTGTACTTACTGCGTTTTTACACCCTACAACTCTAAGAAGGAAACCTGCAAAACAGTTTTATGCTCACCAGCTTGGGGTGCTTTTGATTAAATTTCAAGCGTTCAATCCATTAAACTTTTTTGTCCACGCGTAATTTGTACACAGTTTTGTTTTATTCAGCTAGGAAAATCTACATTTGTCAAAAAACGGACAGATGATTTTGGTGTCCAAAATTCACCGGACAAATATCATTGTTTATAATTTTCGTTTGGCATTAATAAAAGAATAATTTCCATGTGCGTTTCGTGAATTGGGACGCCTTCTGACTCCAGGGTTTCATAGAATGACAAATGGATTGTTGGGGGAAATCTGAAGCTTGTATTAAAAGTTTAATTCACTGAACATTCAGAACAATTGTGGGTGAGACAAAGAAATATATCTTCCTCAATAAACTTTTCTTTTGAAAAAGGAAAAACAAATTATATCATTTGAATAATATGTTTTATGTCGTTCAGTAATTACACGGAAAAAGGAATTTGTTCTTTTTCTCTTAATCTCTAAGGCTTAGAGAGTACATGTTTCTTGTATATAATCTTTGCTAACACTTAAAGAAGCAGCTAAATAGAAGAATGATGAATGAAAGGAGAGCCATGGTGACAAATCGAGCTTTTGATACCGTTATAATCCTCCTTTTTACAGTAACTACTTCAAATCTTTAGCAGCAACACATTCATTTCCATATATACTAAAATGAGAGAGGCAAAACGTGGTTTCTGGAAACACATAAAACAGCATAAGGCTAGTGTATTATGGGACTCAGCCTGCTTAATGCGTATTTAAGCAGCGAGAGCTGGTCACTCTCCGGAAGGAACTCAAAACGAATACAATGCTACACGACTTTATTGATAGCCCCAAGTAGTATGTCCAGCCACAGGAAAAGCATCCCAGTAAATTAAATCTTCCAAAACAATTTTCAAATTGCTGTAAACTTCTTTTTTGGATAGTATGCCTTTGGTGTGAAAGTTAAGGAAACTGAAAAAAACGTCTCTTTTTCCTTAAAATTACCTTAAAGTAGCATGCAGCCTGAAACTCTCTGGGCAATTCTGCAGCGAGAGGCAGCAGTCCTGAGTTCCCTTTATGCTCTGGCACCAGGCCCGAAATCATGGCATAGGAACACCTCACACAGCGAGTGCCATGGATACAAGAACTGCTCTTGCTGCCATCACGGATGACTGATGCACCCGATATTCCAAGCGCACTGCTTTGTCCGAGGCATTTTCAGTGCATTATTTACTTTAATCCTCATAATCATTTTGTCAAGGAAGGTGGGTTTTATTCTCCCCATTCTACCATGGAGGGAATCACACGCCCAGTAAGCTTAATTCGTTTCCTGAGCTTCCCTTGCATTAAGGAAGGGAAGTGCGCGATGTGAACCCAGTACTCTCCCTCTCTGTAAACTGTGGTCTTAGCCACTACATGTACTTCACTGCTGTTGAAAAGACATTTTTATATTTGATACTGATCACAATATTCAGGGCTGAAAGCATTGACAAGATCACGTTAGGGCATTTTGATGGAAAAAGTCACTGCATATACCCAGTGTCTACCTGTCAAAAAATTACCCATACGAAATCTTTTCAGTGATTCCCTTCTTCAATATGAATTCAGATGAGAGAGTTTTCGCTGAGATATCAAGTGCAGTAAGTCTGAACAGCAGTTGTACAAACAGCGTTTTTACACCCCTCAACTCTAAGAAGGAGACCTGCAAAACAGTTTTATGCTCACCAGCTCGGGGTGCTTTTGACTATGTTTCAAGCGTTCAATCCATTATCCTTTTTCTGTCCACGCGTAATTTGTAGACAGTTTTGTTTTATTCTGCTAGGAAAATCTACATATGTGAAAAAACGGACAGATTATTTTTGTGTCCGAAATTCACCGGACAAATATCATTGCTTATAGTTTTCCTTTTGCCATTAATAAGAGAATAATTTCCATGCGTGCTTCATGTATTGGGACGTCTTCTGACTCCAGGATTTCATAGAATAACAAATGGACTGTTGGGGGATATCTGAAGCTTCTATGAAGAGTTTAATTCACTGAACATTCAGAACAATTGTGGGTGAGAAAAAGAAATATATCTTCCTCAATAAACTTTTCTTTTGAAAAAGGAAATGCAATTTATATCATTTGATTCCCATGCATTATGTCGTTCAGTAATTACAGAGAAAAATGAATTTGTTCTTTTTCTCGTAATCTCTAAGGCTTAGAGAGTACATGTTTCTTCAAAATGATCTTTCCTAAAATTTAAAAAAGCAGGTAAATACAAAAATGATGAATTAAAGGAGAGCCAGGGTGACAAATCGAGCTTATGATACCGTTATAATCCTCCTTTTTACAGTAACTAATTCAAATCTTTAGCAGCAACGCATTCATTTCCATTTACACTAAAGTGAGAGAGGAAAAACGTGGTTTCTGGAAACACATAAAACAGCATAAGGCTAGTGTAGTATGGGACTCAGCCTGCTCAATGCGTGCGTATTTAAGCAGCGAGAGCTGGTCACTCTCCGGAAGGAACTCAAAACGAATACAATGCTAGATGATAGCCCCAAGTAGTACGTGAAGCCACAGGAAAAGCATCCAAGTAAAAAAAATCTTCCAAAACGATTTTCAAATTGCTTTAAACTTCTTTTTTGGGACAGTATGATTTTGGTGTGAAGGTAAAGGAATCTGATAAAATGACTCTTTTTCCTTAAAATTATCTTAAAGTAGTATGCAGCCTGAAACTCCCTGGGCACGTCTGCAGCGAGAGGCAGCAGTCCCGAGTGCCCTTTATGCTGTGCCACCAGGTCCGAAATCATGGCATAGGAACACCTTACACAACGGGTGCCGTGGATACCAGAACTGCTCTTGCTGCCATCACGGATGAATGAGGCACCCGACATTCCAAGAGCCATGCTTTGTCCGAGGCATTTTCAGTGCATTATTTACTTGAATCCTCATAATCATTTTGTCAAGGAAGGTGGGTTTTACTCTCCCTATATTACCATGGAGGGTATCACACGCCCAGTATGCTTAATTCGTTTCCTGAGCTGCCCTTGCATTAAGGAACGGAACTGCGCGATGTGAACCCAGTACTCTCCCTCTCTGTAACCTGTGGTCTTAGCCACTACATGTACTTCACTGCTGTTGAAAAGACATTTTTATATTTGATACTGATCACAATATTCAGGACTGAAAGCATAGTCATGATGACGTTATGGCAGGTTGGTGGACAAAGCCAATGCATATACCCAGTGTCTACAAGTCAAAAAATTACTAATACGAAATCTGTTCAGTGGATCCCTTCTTCAATATGAATTCAGAGGAGAGAGTTTTTGCTGAGATGTCAAATGCAGTCAGTTTGAACAGCAGTTGTACTTACTGCGTTTTTACACCCTACAACTCTAAGAAGGAAACCTGCAAAACAGTTTTATGCTCACCAGCTTGGGGTGCTTTTGATTAAATTTCAAGCGTTCAATCCATTCACCTTTTTTGTCCATGCGTAATTTGTACACAGTTTTGTTTTATTCAGCTAGGAAAATCTACATTTGTCAAAAAACGGACAGATGATTTTGGTGTCCAAAATTCACCGGACAAATATCATTGTTTATAATTTTCGTTTGGCATTAATAAAAGAATAATTTCCATGTGCGTTTCGTGAATTGGGACGTCTTCTGACTCCAGGGTTTCATAGAATGACAAATGGATTGTTGGGGGAAATCTGAAGCTTGTATTAAAAGTTTAATTCACTGAACATTCAGAACAATTGTGGGTGAGACAAAGAAATATATCTTCCTCAATAAACTTTTCTTTTGAAAAAGGAAAAACAAATTATATCATTGGAATAATATGCTTTATGTCGTTCAGTAATTACACGGAAAAAGGAATTTGTTCTTTTTCTCTTAATCTCTAAGGCTTAGAGAGTACATGTTTCTTGTATATAATCTTTCCTAACATTTAAAGAAGCAGCTAAATAGAAGAATGATGAATGAAAGGAGAGCCACGGTGACAAATCGAGCTTTTGATACCGTTATAATCCTCCTTTTTACAGTAACTCATTCAAATCTTTAGCAGCAACACATTCATTTCCATATATACTAAAATGAGAGAGGGAAAACGTGGTTTCTGGAAACACATAAAACAGCATAAGGCTAGTGTATTATGGGACTCAGCCTGCTTAATGCGTATTTAAGCAGCGAGAACTGGTCACTCTCCGGAAGGAACTCAAAACGAATACAATGCTACACGACTTTATTGATAGCCCCAAGTAGTATGTCCAGCCACAGGAAAAGCATCCCAGTAAATTAAATCTTCCAAAACAATTTTCAAATTGCTGTAAACTTCTTTTTTGGATAGTATGTCTTTGGTGTGAAGGTTAAGGAAACTGATAAAAAGTCTCTTTTTCCTTAAAATTACCTTAAAGTAGTATGCAGCCTGAAACTCTCTGGGCAATTCTGCAGCGAGAGGCAGCAGTCCTGAGTTCCCTTTATGCTCTGGCACCAGGCCCGAAATCATGGCATAGGAACACCTCACACAGCGAGTGCCATGGATACAAGAACTGCTCTTGCTGCCATCACGGATGACTGATGCACCCGATATTCCAAGCGCACTGCTTTGTCCGAGGCATTTTCAGTGCATTATTTACTTTAATCCTCATAATCATTTTGTCAAGGAAGGTGGGTTTTATTCTCCCTATACTACCATGGAGGGTATCACACGCCCAGTAAGCTTAATTCGTTTCCTGAGCTTCCCTTGCATTAAGGAAGGGAAGTGCGAGATGTGAACCCAGTACTCTCCCTCTCTGTAAACTGTGGTCTTAGCCACTACATGTACTTCACTGCTGTTGAAAAGACATTTTTATATTTGATACTGATCACAATATTCAGGGCTGAAAGCATTGACAAGATCACGTTAGGGCATTTTGATGGAAAAAGCCACTGCATATACCCAGTGTCTACCTGTCAAAAAATTACCCATACGAAATCTTTTCAGTGATTCCCTTCTTCAATATGAATTCAGATGAGAGAGTTTTCGCTGAGATATCAAGTGCAGTAAGTCTGAACAGCAGTTGTACAAACAGCGTTTTTACACCCCTTAACTCTAAGAAGGAGACCTGCAAAACAGTTTTATGCTCACCAGCTCGGGGTGCTTTTGACTATGTTTCAAGCGTTCAATCCATTATCCTTTATCTGTCCACGCGTAATTTGTAGACAGTTTTGTTTTATTCTGCTAGGAAAATCTACATATGTGAAAAAACGGACAGATTATTTTTGTGTCCGAAATTCACCGGACAAATATCATTGCTTATAGTTTTCCTTTTGCCATTAATAAGAGAATAATTTTCATGCGTGCTTCATGTATTGGGACGTCTTCTGACTCCAGGATTTCATAGAATAACAAATGGACTGTTGGGGGATATCTGAAGCTTCTATGAAGAGTTTAATTCACTGAACATTCAGAACAATTGTCGGTGAGAAAAAGAAATATATCTTCCTCAATAAACTTTTCTTTTGAAAAAGGAAATGCAATTTATATCATTTGATTCCTATGCATTATGTCGTTCAGTAATTACAGAGAAAAATGAATTTGTTCTTTTTCTCGTAATCTCTAAGGCTTAGAGAGTATATGTTTCTTCAAAATGATCTTTCCTAAGATTTAAAAAAGCAGGTAAATACAAAAATGATGAATTAAAGGAGAGCCAGGGTGACAAATCGAGCTTATGATACCGTTATAATCCTCCTTTTTACAGTAACTAATTCAAATCTTTAGCAGCAACACATTCATTTCCATTTACACTAAAGTGAGAGAGGAAAAACGTGGTTTCTGGAAACACATAAAACAGCATAAGGCTAGTGTAGTATGGGACTCAGCCTGCTCAATGCGTGCGTATTTAAGCAGCGAGAGCTGGTCACTCTCCGGAAGGAACTCAAAACGAATACAATGCTAGATGATAGCCCCAAGTAGTACGTGAAGCCACAGGAAAAGCATCCAAGTAAAAAAAATCTTCCAAAACGATTTTCAAATTGCTTTAAACTTCTTTTTTGGGACAGTATGATTTTGGTGTGAAGGTAAAGGAATCTGATAAAATGACTCTTTTTCCTTAAAATTATCTTAAAGTAGTATTCAGCCTGAAACTCCCTGGGCACGTCTGCAGCGAGAGGCAGCAGTCCCGAGTGCCCTTTATGCTGTGCCACCAGGTCCGAAATCATGGCATAGGAACACCTCACACAACGGGTGCCGTGGATACCAGAACTGCTCTTGCTGCCATCACGGATGAATGAGGCACCCGACATTCCAAGAGCCATGCTTTGTCCGAGGCATTTTCAGTGCATTATTTACTTGAATCCTCATAATCATTTTGTCAAGGAAGGTGGGTTTTACTCTCCCTATATTACCATGGAGAGTATCACACGCCCAGTAAGCTTAATTCGTTTCCTGAGCTGCCCTTGCATTAAGGAACGGAACTGCGCGATGTGAACCCAGTACTCTCCCTCTGTGTAACCTGTGGTCTTAGCCACTACATGTACTTCACTGCTGTTGAAAAGACATTTTTATATTTGATACTGATCACAATATTCAGGACTGAAAGCATAGTCATGATGACGTTATGGCAGGTTTGTGGACAAAGCCAATGCATATACCCGGTGTCTACAAGTCAAAAAATTACTAATACGAAATCTGTTGAGTGGTTCCCTTCTTCAATATGAATTCAGAGGAGAGAGTTTTTGCTGAGATGTCAAATGCAGTCAGTTTGAACAGCAGTTGTACTTACTGCGTTTTTACACCCTACAACTCTAAGAAGGAAACCTGCAAAACAGTTTTATGCTCACCAGCTTGGGGTGCTTTTGATTAAATTTCAAGCGTTCAATCCATTCACCTTTTTTGTCCATGCGTAATTTGTACACAGTTTTGTTTTATTCAGCTAGGAAAATCTACATTTGTCAAAAAACGGACAGATGATTTTGGTGTCCAAAATTCACCGGACAAATATCATTGTTTATAATTTTCTTTTGGCATTAATAAAAGAATAATTTCTATGTGCGTTTCGTGAATTGGGACGTCTTCTGACTCCAGGGTTTCATAGAATGACAAATGGATTGTTGGGGGAAATCTGAAGATTGTATTAAAAGTTTAATTCACTGAACATTCAGAACAATTGTGGGTGAGACAAAGAAATATATCTTCCTCAATAAACTTTTCTTTTGAAAAAGGAAAAACAAATTATATCATTTGAATAATATGCTTTATGTCGTTCAGTAATTACACGGAAAAAGGAATTTGTTCTTTTTCTCTTAATCTCTAAGGCTTAGAGAGGACATGTTTCTTGTATATAATCTTTCCTAACATTTAAAGAAGCAGCTAAATAGAAGAATGATGAATGAAAGGAGAGCCATGGTGACAAATCGAGCTTTTGATACCGTTATAATCCTCCTTTTTACAGTAACTAATTCAAATCTTTAGCAGCAACACATTCATTTCCATATATACTAAAATGAGAGAGGGAAAACGTGGTTTCTGGAAACACATAAAACAGCATAAGGCTAGTGTATTATGGGACTCAGCCTGCTTAATGCGTATTTAAGCAGCGAGAGCTGGTCACTCTCCGGAAGGAACTCAAAACGAATACAATGCTACACGACTTTATTGATAGCCTCAAGTAGTATGTCCAGCCCCATGAAAAGCATCCCAGTAAATTAAATCTTCCAAAACAATTTTCAAATTGCTGTAAACTTCTTTTTTGGATAGTATGCCTTTGGTGTGAAGGTTAAGGAAACTGATAAAATGTCTCTTTTTCCTTAAAATTACCTTAAAGTAGTATGCAGCCTGAAACTCTCTGGGCAATTCTGCAGCGAGAGGCAGCAGTTTTGAGTTCCCTTTATGCTCTGGCACCAGGCCCGAAATCATGGCATAGTAACACCTCACACAGCGAGTGCCGTGGATACAAGAACTGCTCTTGCTGTCATCACGGATGACTGATGCACCCGATATTCCAAGCGCCCTGCTTTGTCCGAGGCATTTTCAGTGCATTATTTACTTTAATCCTCATAATCTTTTTGTCAAGGAAGGTGGGTTTTATTCTCCCTATACTACCATGGAGGGAATCACAGGCCCAGTAAGCTTAATTCCTTTCCTGAGCTTCCCTTGCATTAATGAAGGGACGTGCGCGATGTGAACGCAGTACTCTCCCTCTCTGTAAACTGTGGTCTTAGCCACTACATGTACTTCACTGCTGTTGAAAAGACATTTTTATATTTGATACTGATCACAATATTCAGGGCTGAAAGCATTGACAAGATCACGTTAGGGCAGTTTGATGGAAAAAGCCACTGCATATACCCAGTGTCTACCTGTCAAAAAATTACCCATACGAAATCTTTTCAGGGATTCCCTTCTTCAATATGAATTCAGAGGAGAGAGTTTTCGCTGAGATATCAAGTGCAGTAAGTCTGAACAGCAGTTGTACAAACTGCGTTTTTACACCCCTCAACTCTAAGAAGGAGACCTGCAAAACAGTTTTATGCTCACCAGCTCGGGATGCTTTTGACTATATTTCAAGCGATCAATCCATTATCCTTTTTCTGTCCACGCGTAATTTATAGACAGTTTTGTTTTATTCAGCTAGGAAAATCTACATTTTTGAAAAAACGGACAGATTATTTTTGTGTCCGAAATTCACCGGACAAATATCATTGCTTATAGTTTTCCTTTTGCCATTAATAAGAGAATAATTTCTATGCGTGCTTCATGTATTGGGACATCTTCTGACTCCAGGATTTCATAGAATAACAAATGGACTGTTGGGGGATATCTGAAGCTTCTATGAAGAGTTTAATTCACTGAACATTCAGAACAATTGTGGGTGAGAAAAAGAAATATATCTTCCTCAATAAACTTTTCTTTTGAAAATGGAAATGCAATTTATATCATTTGATTCCTATGCATTATGTCGTTCAGTAATTACAGAGAAAAATGAATTTGTTCTTTTTCTCGTAATCTCTAAGTCTTAGAGAGTACATGTTTCTTCAAAATGATCTTTCCTAAGATTTAAAAAAGCAGGTAAATACAAAAATGATGAATTAAAGGAGAGCCAGGGTGACAAATCGAGCTTATGATACCGTTATAATCCTCCTTTTTACAGTAACTAATTCAAATCTTTAGCAGCAACACATTCATTTCCATTTACACTAAAGTGAGAGAGGAAAAACGTGGTTTCTGGAAACACATAAAACAGCATAAGGCTAGTGTAGTATGGGACTCAGCCTGCTCAATGCGTGCGTATTTAAGCAGCGAGAGCTGGTCACTCTCCGGAAGGAACTCAAAACGCATACAATGCTAGATGATAGCCCCAAGTAGTAGGTGCAGCCACAGGAAAAGCATCCAAGTAAAAAAAATCTTCCAAAACGATTTTCAAATTGCTTTAAACTTCTTTTTTGGGACAGTATGATTTTGGTGTGAAGGTAAAGGAATCTGATAAAATGACTCTTTTTCCTTAAAATTATCTTAAAGTAGTATGCAGCCTGAAACTCCCTGGGCACGTCTGCAGCGAGAGGCAGCAGTCCCGAGTGCCCTTTATGCTGTGCCACCAGGCCCGAAATCATGCCAAAGGAACACCTCACACAACGGGTGCCGTGGATACCAGAACTGCTCTTGCTGCCATCACGGATGAATGAGGCACCCGACATTCCAAGAGCCATGCTTTGTCCGAGGCATTTTCAATGCATTATTTACTTGAATCCTCATAATCATTTTGTCAAGGAAGCTGGGTTTAACTCTCCCTATATTACCATGGAGGGTATCACACGCCCAGTAAGCTTAATTCGTTTCCTGAGCTGCCCTTGCATTAAGGAACGGAACTGCGCGATGTGAACCCAGTACTCTCCCTCTCTGTAACCTGTGGTCTTAGCCACTACATGTACTTCACTGCTGTTGAAAAGACATTTTTATATTTGATACTGATCACAATACTCAGGACTGAAAGCATAGTCATGATGACGTTATGGCAGGTTTGTGGACAAAGCCAATGCATATACCCGGTGTCTACAAGTCAAAAAATTACTAATACGAAATCTGTTCAGTGATTCCCTTCTTCAATATGAATTCAGAGGAGAGAGTTTTTGCTGAGATGTCAAATGCAGTCAGTTTGAACAGCAGTTGTACTTACTGTGTTTTTACACCCTACAACTCTATGAAGGAAACCTGCGAAACAGTTTTATGCTCACCAGCTTGGGGTGCTTTTGATTAAATGTCAAGCGTTCAATCCATTCACCTTTTTTGTCCACGCGTAATTTGTACACAGTTTTGTTTTATTCAGCTAGGAAAATCTACATTTTTCAAAAAACGGACAGATGATTTTGGTGTCCAAAATTCACCAGACAAATATCATTGTTTATAATTTTCATTTGGCATTAATAAAAGAATAATTTCTATGTGCGTTTCGTGAATTGGGACGTCTTCTGACTCCAGGGTTTCATAGACTGACAAATGGATTGTTGGGGGAAATCTGAAGCTTGTATTAAAAGTTTAATTCACTGAACATTCAGAACAATTGTGGGTGAGACAAAGAAATATATCTTCCTCAATAAACTTTTCTTTTGAAAAAGGAAAAACAAATTATATCATTTGGATGATATGCTTTATGTCGTTCAGTAATTACACGGAAAAAGGAATTTGTTCTTTTTCTCTTAATCTCTAAGGCTTAGAGAGTACATGTTTCTTGTATATAATCTTTCCTAACATTTAAAGAAGCAGCTAAATAGAAGAATGATGAATGAAAGGAGAGCCATGGTGACAAATCGAGCTTTTGATACCGTTATAATCCTCCTTTTTACAGTAACTAATTCAAATCTTTAGCAGCAACACATTCATTTCCATGTATACTAAAATGAGAGAGGGAAAACGTGGTTTCTGGAAACACATAAAACAGCATAAGGCTAGTGTATTATGGGACTCAGCCTGCTTAATGCGTATTTAAGCAGCGAGAGCTGGTCACTCTCCAGAAGGAACTCAAAACGAATACAATGCTACACGACTTTATTGATAGCCCCAAGTAGTATGTCCAGCCCCATGAAAAGCATCCCAGTAAATTAAATCTTCCAAAACAATTTTCAAATTGCTGTAAACTTCTTTTTTGGATAGTATGCCTTTGGTGTGAAGGTTAAGGAAACTGATAAAATGTCTCTTTTTCCTTAAAATTACCTTAAAGTAGTATGCAGCCTGAAACTCTCTGGGCAATTCTGCAGCGAGAGGCAGCAGTTTTGAGTTCCCTTTATGCTCTGGCACCAGGCCCGAAATCATGGCATAGTAACACCTCACACAGCGAGTGCCGTGGATACAAGAACTGCTCTTGCTGTCATCACGGATGACTGATGCACCCGATATTCCAAGCGCCCTGCTTTGTCCGAGGCATTTTCAGTGCATTATTTACTTTAATCCTCATAATCTTTTTGTCAAGGAAGGTGGGTTTTATTCTCCCTATACTACCATGGAGGGAATCACAGGCCCAGTAAGCTTAATTCCTTTCCTGAGCTTCCCTTGCATTAATGAAGGGACGTGCGCGATGTGAACGCAGTACTCTCCCTCTCTGTAAACTGTGGTCTTAGCCACTACATGTACTTCACTGCTGTTGAAAAGACATTTTTATATTTGATACTGATCACAATATTCAGGGCTGAAAGCATTGACAAGATCACGTTAGGGCAGTTTGATGGAAAAAGCCACTGCATATACCCAGTGTCTACCTGTCAAAAAATTACCCATACGAAATCTTTTCAGGGATTCCCTTCTTCAATATGAATTCAGAGGAGAGAGTTTTCGCTGAGATATCAAGTGCAGTAAGTCTGAACAGCAGTTGTACAAACTGCGTTTTTACACCCCTCAACTCTAAGAAGGAGACCTGCAAAACAGTTTTATGCTCACCAGCTCGGGATGCTTTTGACTATATTTCAAGCGATCAATCCATTATCCTTTTTCTGTCCACGCGTAATTTATAGACAGTTTTGTTTTATTCTGCTAGGAAAATCTACATATGTGAAAAAACGGACAGATTATTTTTGTGTCCGAAATTCACCGGACAAATATCATTGCTTATAGTTTTCCTTTTGCCATTAATAAGAGAATAATTTCTATGCGTGCTTCATGTATTGGGACATCTTCTGACTCCAGGATTTCATAGAATAACAAATGGACTGTTGGGGGATATCTGAAGCTTCTATGAAGAGTTTAATTCACTGAACATTCAGAACAATTGTGGGTGAGAAAAAGAAATATATCTTCCTCAATAAACTTTTCTTTTGAAAAAGGAAATGCAATTTATATCATTTGATTCCTATGCATTATGTCGTTCAGTAATTACAGAGAAAAATGAATTTGTTCTTTTTCTCGTAATCTCTAAGGCTTAGAGACTACATGTTTCTTCAAAATGATCTTTCCTAAGATTTAAAAAAGCAGGTAAATACAAAAATGATGAATTAAAGGAGAGCCAGGGTGACAAATCGAGCTTATGATACCGTTATAATCCTCCTTTTTACAGTAACTAATTCAAATCTTTAGCAGCAACACATTCATTTCCATTTACACTAAAGTGAGAGAGGAAAAACGTGGTTTCTGGAAACACATAAAACAGCATAAGGCTAGTGTAGTATGGGACTCAGCCTGCTCAATGCGTGCGTATTTAAGCAGCGAGAGCTGGTCACTCTCCGGAAGGAACTCAAAACGCATACAATGCTAGATGATAGCCCCAAGTAGTAGGTGCAGCCACAGGAAAAGCATCCAAGTAAAAAAAATCTTCCAAAACGATTTTCAAATTGCTTTAAACTTCTTTTTTGGGACAGTATGATTTTGGTGTGAAGGTAAAGGAATCTGATAAAATGACTCTTTTTCCTTAAAATTATCTTAAAGTAGTATGCAGCCTGAAACTCCCTGGGCACGTCTGCAGCGAGAGGCAGCAGTCCCGAGTGCCCTTTATGCTGTGCCACCAGGCCCGAAATCATGCCAAAGGAACACCTCACACAACGGGTGCCGTGGATACCAGAACTGCTCTTGCTGCCATCACGGATGAATGAGGCACCCGACATTCCAAGAGCCATGCTTTGTCCGAGGCATTTTCAATGCATTATTTACTTGAATCCTCATAATCATTTTGTCAAGGAAGCTGGGTTTAACTCTCCCTATATTACCATGGAGGGTATCACACGCCCAGTAAGCTTAATTCGTTTCCTGAGCTGCCCTTGCATTAAGGAACGGAACTGCGCGATGTGAACCCAGTACTCTCCCTCTCTGTAACCTGTGGTCTTAGCCACTACATGTACTTCACTGCTGTTGAAAAGACATTTTTATATTTGATACTGATCACAATACTCAGGACTGAAAGCATAGTCATGATGACGTTATGGCAGGTTTGTGGACAAAGCCAATGCATATACCCGGTGTCTACAAGTCAAAAAATTACTAATACGAAATCTGTTCAGTGATTCCCTTCTTCAATATGAATTCAGAGGAGAGAGTTTTTGCTGAGATGTCAAATGCAGTCAGTTTGAACAGCAGTTGTACTTACTGCGTTTTTACACCCTACAACTCTATGAAGGAAACCTGCGAAACAGTTTTATGCTCACCAGCTTGGGGTGCTTTTGATTAAATGTCAAGCGTTCAATCCATTCACCTTTTTTGTCCACGCGTAATTTGTACACAGTTTTGTTTTATTCAGCTAGGAAAATCTACATTTTTCAAAAAACGGACAGATGATTTTGGTGTCCAAAATTCACCGGACAAATATCATTGTTTATAATTTTCATTTGGCATTAATAAAAGAATAATTTCTATGTGCGTTTCGTGAATTGGGACGTCTTCTGACTCCAGGGTTTCATAGACTGACAAATGGATTGTTGGGGGAAATCTGAAGCTTGTATTAAAAGTTTAATTCACTGAACATTCAGAACAATTGTGGGTGAGACAAAGAAATATATCTTCCTCAATAAACTTTTCTTTTGAAAAAGGAAAAACAAATTATATCATTTGGATGATATGCTTTATGTCGTTCAGTAATTACACGGAAAAAGGAATTTGTTCTTTTTCTCTTAATCTCTAAGGCTTAGAGAGTACATGTTTCTTGTATATAATCTTTCCTAACATTTAAAGAAGCAGCTAAATAGAAGAATGATGAATGAAAGGAGAGCCATGGTGACAAATCGAGCTTTTGATACCGTTATAATCCTCCTTTTTACAGTAACTAATTCAAATCTTTAGCAGCAACACATTCATTTCCATATATACTAAAATGAGAGAGGGAAAACGTGGTTTCTGGAAACACATAAAACAGCATAAGGCTAGTGTATTATGGGACTCAGCCTGCTTAATGCGTATTTAAGCAGCGAGAGCTGGTCACTCTCCAGAAGGAACTCAAAACGAATACAATGCTACACGACTTTATTGATAGCCCCAAGTAGTATGTCCAGCCCCATGAAAAGCATCCCAGTAAATTAAATCTTCCAAAACAATTTTCAAATTGCTGTAAACTTCTTTTTTGGATAGTATGCCTTTGGTGTGAAGGTTAAGGAAACTGATAAAATGTCTCTTTTTCCTTAAAATTACCTTAAAGTAGTATGCAGCCTGAAACTCTCTGGGCAATTCTGCAGCGAGAGGCAGCAGTTTTGAGTTCCCTTTATGCTCTGGCACCAGGCCCGAAATCATGGCATAGTAACACCTCACACAGCGAGTGCCGTGGATACAAGAACTGCTCTTGCTGTCATCACGGATGACTGATGCACCCGATATTCCAAGCGCCCTGCTTTGTCCGAGGCATTTTCAGTGCATTATTTACTTTAATCCTCATAATCTTTTTGTCAAGGAAGGTGGGTTTTATTCTCCCTATACTACCATGGAGGGAATCACAGGCCCAGTAAGCTTAATTCCTTTCCTGAGCTTCCCTTGCATTAATGAAGGGACGTGCGCGATGTGAACGCAGTACTCTCCCTCTCTGTAAACTGTGGTCTTAGCCACTACATGTACTTCACTGCTGTTGAAAAGACATTTTTATATTTGATACTGATCACAATATTCAGGGCTGAAAGCATTGACAAGATCACGTTAGGGCAGTTTGATGGAAAAAGCCACTGCATATACCCAGTGTCTACCTGTCAAAAAATTACCCATACGAAATCTTTTCAGGGATTCCCTTCTTCAATATGAATTCAGAGGAGAGAGTTTTCGCTGAGATATCAAGTGCAGTAAGTCTGAACAGCAGTTGTACAAACTGCGTTTTTACACCCCTCAACTCTAAGAAGGAGACCTGCAAAACAGTTTTATGCTCACCAGCTCGGGATGCTTTTGACTATATTTCAAGCGATCAATCCATTATCCTTTTTCTGTCCACGCGTAATTTATAGACAGTTTTGTTTTATTCTGCTAGGAAAATCTACATATGTGAAAAAACGGACAGATTATTTTTGTGTCCGAAATTCACCGGACAAATATCATTGCTTATAGTTTTCCTTTTGCCATTAATAAGAGAATAATTTCTATGCGTGCTTCATGTATTGGGACATCTTCTGACTCCAGGATTTCATAGAATAACAAATGGACTGTTGGGGGATATCTGAAGCTTCTATGAAGAGTTTAATTCACTGAACATTCAGAACAATTGTGGGTGAGAAAAAGAAATATATCTTCCTCAATAAACTTTTCTTTTGAAAAAGGAAATGCAATTTATATCATTTGATTCCTATGCATTATGTCGTTCAGTAATTACAGAGAAAAATGAATTTGTTCTTTTTCTCGTAATCTCTAAGGCTTAGAGAGTACATGTTTCTTCAAAATGATCTTTCCTAAGATTTAAAAAAGCAGGTAAATACAAAAATGATGAATTAAAGGAGAGCCAGGGTGACAAATCGAGCTTATGATACCGTTATAATCCTCCTTTTTACAGTAACTAATTCAAATCTTTAGCAGCAACACATTCATTTCCATTTACACTAAAGTGAGAGAGGAAAAACGTGGTTTCTGGAAACACATAAAACAGCATAAGGCTAGTGTAGTATGGGACTCAGCCTGCTCAATGCGTGCGTATTTAAGCAGCGAGAGCTGGTCACTCTCCGGAAGGAACTCAAAACGCATACAATGCTAGATGATAGCCCCAAGTAGTAGGTGCAGCCACAGGAAAAGCATCCAAGTAAAAAAAATCTTCCAAAACGATTTTCAAATTGCTTTAAACTTCTTTTTTGGGACAGTATGATTTTGGTGTGAAGGTAAAGGAATCTGATAAAATGACTCTTTTTCCTTAAAATTATCTTAAAGTAGTATGCAGCCTGAAACTCCCTGGGCACGTCTGCAGCGAGAGGCAGCAGTCCCGAGTGCCCTTTATGCTGTGCCACCAGGCCCGAAATCATGCCAAAGGAACACCTCACACAACGGGTGCCGTGGATACCAGAACTGCTCTTGCTGCCATCACGGATGAATGAGGCACCCGACATTCCAAGAGCCATGCTTTGTCCGAGGCATTTTCAATGCATTATTTACTTGAATCCTCATAATCATTTTGTCAAGGAAGCTGGGTTTAACTCTCCCTATATTACCATGGAGGGTATCACACGCCCAGTAAGCTTAATTCGTTTCCTGAGCTGCCCTTGCATTAAGGAACGGAACTGCGCGATGTGAACCCAGTACTCTCCCTCTCTGTAACCTGTGGTCTTAGCCACTACATGTACTTCACTGCTGTTGAAAAGACATTTTTATATTTGATACTGATCACAATACTCAGGACTGAAAGCATAGTCATGATGACGTTATGGCAGGTTTGTGGACAAAGCCAATGCATATACCCGGTGTCTACAAGTCAAAAAATTACTAATACGAAATCTGTTCAGTGATTCCCTTCTTCAATATGAATTCAGAGGAGAGAGTTTTTGCTGAGATGTCAAATGCAGTCAGTTTGAACAGCAGTTGTACTTACTGCGTTTTTACACCCTACAACTCTATGAAGGAAACCTGCGAAACAGTTTTATGCTCACCAGCTTGGGGTGCTTTTGATTAAATGTCAAGCGTTCAATCCATTCACCTTTTTTGTCCACGCGTAATTTGTACACAGTTTTGTTTTATTCAGCTAGGAAAATCTACATTTTTCAAAAAACGGACAGATGATTTTGGTGTCCAAAATTCACCGGACAAATATCATTGTTTATAATTTTCATTTGGCATTAATAAAAGAATAATTTCTATGTGCGTTTCGTGAATTGGGACGTCTTCTGACTCCAGGGTTTCATAGACTGACAAATGGATTGTTGGGGGAAATCTGAAGCTTGTATTAAAAGTTTAATTCACTGAACATTCAGAACAATTGTGGGTGAGACAAAGAAATATATCTTCCTCAATAAACTTTTCTTTTGAAAAAGGAAAAACAAATTATATCATTTGGATGATATGCTTTATGTCGTTCAGTAATTACACGGAAAAAGGAATTTGTTCTTTTTCTCTTAATCTCTAAGGCTTAGAGAGTACATGTTTCTTGTATATAATCTTTCCTAACATTTAAAGAAGCAGCTAAATAGAAGAATGATGAATGAAAGGAGAGCCATGGTGACAAATCGAGCTTTTGATACCGTTATAATCCTCCTTTTTACAGTAACTAATTCAAATCTTTAGCAGCAACACATTCATTTCCATATATACTAAAATGAGAGAGGGAAAACGTGGTTTCTGGAAACACATAAAACAGCATAAGGCTAGTGTATTATGGGACTCAGCCTGCTTAATGCGTATTTAAGCAGCGAGAGCTGGTCACTCTCCAGAAGGAACTCAAAACGAATACAATGCTACACGACTTTATTGATAGCCCCAAGTAGTATGTCCAGCCCCATGAAAAGCATCCCAGTAAATTAAATCTTCCAAAACAATTTTCAAATTGCTGTAAACTTCTTTTTTGGATAGTATGCCTTTGGTGTGAAGGTTAAGGAAACTGATAAAATGTCTCTTTTTCCTTAAAATTACCTTAAAGTAGTATGCAGCCTGAAACTCTCTGGGCAATTCTGCAGCGAGAGGCAGCAGTTTTGAGTTCCCTTTATGCTCTGGCACCAGGCCCGAAATCATGGCATAGTAACACCTCACACAGCGAGTGCCGTGGATACAAGAACTGCTCTTGCTGTCATCACGGATGACTGATGCACCCGATATTCCAAGCGCCCTGCTTTGTCCGAGGCATTTTCAGTGCATTATTTACTTTAATCCTCATAATCTTTTTGTCAAGGAAGGTGGGTTTTATTCTCCCTATACTACCATGGAGGGAATCACAGGCCCAGTAAGCTTAATTCCTTTCCTGAGCTTCCCTTGCATTAATGAAGGGACGTGCGCGATGTGAACGCAGTACTCTCCCTCTCTGTAAACTGTGGTCTTAGCCACTACATGTACTTCACTGCTGTTGAAAAGACATTTTTATATTTGATACTGATCACAATATTCAGGGCTGAAAGCATTGACAAGATCACGTTAGGGCAGTTTGATGGAAAAAGCCACTGCATATACCCAGTGTCTACCTGTCAAAAAATTACCCATACGAAATCTTTTCAGGGATTCCCTTCTTCAATATGAATTCAGAGGAGAGAGTTTTCGCTGAGATATCAAGTGCAGTAAGTCTGAACAGCAGTTGTACAAACTGCGTTTTTACACCCCTCAACTCTAAGAAGGAGACCTGCAAAACAGTTTTATGCTCACCAGCTCGGGATGCTTTTGACTATATTTCAAGCGATCAATCCATTATCCTTTTTCTGTCCACGCGTAATTTATAGACAGTTTTGTTTTATTCTGCTAGGAAAATCTACATATGTGAAAAAACGGACAGATTATTTTTGTGTCCGAAATTCACCGGACAAATATCATTGCTTATAGTTTTCCTTTTGCCATTAATAAGAGAATAATTTCTATGCGTGCTTCATGTATTGGGACATCTTCTGACTCCAGGATTTCATAGAATAACAAATGGACTGTTGGGGGATATCTGAAGCTTCTATGAAGAGTTTAATTCACTGAACATTCAGAACAATTGTGGGTGAGAAAAAGAAATATATCTTCCTCAATAAACTTTTCTTTTGAAAAAGGAAATGCAATTTATATCATTTGATTCCTATGCATTATGTCGTTCAGTAATTACAGAGAAAAATGAATTTGTTCTTTTTCTCGTAATCTCTAAGGCTTAGAGACTACATGTTTCTTCAAAATGATCTTTCCTAAGATTTAAAAAAGCAGGTAAATACAAAAATGATGAATTAAAGGAGAGCCAGGGTGACAAATCGAGCTTATGATACCGTTATAATCCTCCTTTTTACAGTAACTAATTCAAATCTTTAGCAGCAACACATTCATTTCCATTTACACTAAAGTGAGAGAGGAAAAACGTGGTTTCTGGAAACACATAAAACAGCATAAGGCTAGTGTAGTATGGGACTCAGCCTGCTCAATGCGTGCGTATTTAAGCAGCGAGAGCTGGTCACTCTCCGGAAGGAACTCAAAACGCATACAATGCTAGATGATAGCCCCAAGTAGTAGGTGCAGCCACAGGAAAAGCATCCAAGTAAAAAAAATCTTCCAAAACGATTTTCAAATTGCTTTAAACTTCTTTTTTGGGACAGTATGATTTTGGTGTGAAGGTAAAGGAATCTGATAAAATGACTCTTTTTCCTTAAAATTATCTTAAAGTAGTATGCAGCCTGAAACTCCCTGGGCACGTCTGCAGCGAGAGGCAGCAGTCCCGAGTGCCCTTTATGCTGTGCCACCAGGCCCGAAATCATGCCAAAGGAACACCTCACACAACGGGTGCCGTGGATACCAGAACTGCTCTTGCTGCCATCACGGATGAATGAGGCACCCGACATTCCAAGAGCCATGCTTTGTCCGAGGCATTTTCAATGCATTATTTACTTGAATCCTCATAATCATTTTGTCAAGGAAGCTGGGTTTAACTCTCCCTATATTACCATGGAGGGTATCACACGCCCAGTAAGCTTAATTCGTTTCCTGAGCTGCCCTTGCATTAAGGAACGGAACTGCGCGATGTGAACCCAGTACTCTCCCTCTCTGTAACCTGTGGTCTTAGCCACTACATGTACTTCACTGCTGTTGAAAAGACATTTTTATATTTGATACTGATCACAATACTCAGGACTGAAAGCATAGTCATGATGACGTTATGGCAGGTTTGTGGACAAAGCCAATGCATATACCCGGTGTCTACAAGTCAAAAAATTACTAATACGAAATCTGTTCAGTGATTCCCTTCTTCAATATGAATTCAGAGGAGAGAGTTTTTGCTGAGATGTCAAATGCAGTCAGTTTGAACAGCAGTTGTACTTACTGCGTTTTTACACCCTACAACTCTATGAAGGAAACCTGCGAAACAGTTTTATGCTCACCAGCTTGGGGTGCTTTTGATTAAATGTCAAGCGTTCAATCCATTCACCTTTTTTGTCCACGCGTAATTTGTACACAGTTTTGTTTTATTCAGCTAGGAAAATCTACATTTTTCAAAAAACGGACAGATGATTTTGGTGTCCAAAATTCACCGGACAAATATCATTGTTTATAATTTTCATTTGGCATTAATAAAAGAATAATTTCTATGTGCGTTTCGTGAATTGGGACGTCTTCTGACTCCAGGGTTTCATAGACTGACAAATGGATTGTTGGGGGAAATCTGAAGCTTGTATTAAAAGTTTAATTCACTGAACATTCAGAACAATTGTGGGTGAGACAAAGAAATATATCTTCCTCAATAAACTTTTCTTTTGAAAAAGGAAAAACAAATTATATCATTTGGATGATATGCTTTATGTCGTTCAGTAATTACACGGAAAAAGGAATTTGTTCTTTTTCTCTTAATCTCTAAGGCTTAGAGAGTACATGTTTCTTGTATATAATCTTTCCTAACATTTAAAGAAGCAGCTAAATAGAAGAATGATGAATGAAAGGAGAGCCATGGTGACAAATCGAGCTTTTGATACCGTTATAATCCTCCTTTTTACAGTAACTAATTCAAATCTTTAGCAGCAACACATTCATTTCCATATATACTAAAATGAGAGAGGGAAAACGTGGTTTCTGGAAACACATAAAACAGCATAAGGCTAGTGTATTATGGGACTCAGCCTGCTTAATGCGTATTTAAGCAGCGAGAGCTGGTCACTCTCCAGAAGGAACTCAAAACGAATACAATGCTACACGACTTTATTGATAGCCCCAAGTAGTATGTCCAGCCCCATGAAAAGCATCCCAGTAAATTAAATCTTCCAAAACAATTTTCAAATTGCTGTAAACTTCTTTTTTGGATAGTATGCCTTTGGTGTGAAGGTTAAGGAAACTGATAAAATGTCTCTTTTTCCTTAAAATTACCTTAAAGTAGTATGCAGCCTGAAACTCTCTGGGCAATTCTGCAGCGAGAGGCAGCAGTTTTGAGTTCCCTTTATGCTCTGGCACCAGGCCCGAAATCATGGCATAGTAACACCTCACACAGCGAGTGCCGTGGATACAAGAACTGCTCTTGCTGTCATCACGGATGACTGATGCACCCGATATTCCAAGCGCCCTGCTTTGTCCGAGGCATTTTCAGTGCATTATTTACTTTAATCCTCATAATCTTTTTGTCAAGGAAGGTGGGTTTTATTCTCCCTATACTACCATGGAGGGAATCACAGGCCCAGTAAGCTTAATTCCTTTCCTGAGCTTCCCTTGCATTAATGAAGGGACGTGCGCGATGTGAACGCAGTACTCTCCCTCTCTGTAAACTGTGGTCTTAGCCACTACATGTACTTCACTGCTGTTGAAAAGACATTTTTATATTTGATACTGATCACAATATTCAGGGCTGAAAGCATTGACAAGATCACGTTAGGGCAGTTTGATGGAAAAAGCCACTGCATATACCCAGTGTCTACCTGTCAAAAAATTACCCATACGAAATCTTTTCAGGGATTCCCTTCTTCAATATGAATTCAGAGGAGAGAGTTTTCGCTGAGATATCAAGTGCAGTAAGTCTGAACAGCAGTTGTACAAACTGCGTTTTTACACCCCTCAACTCTAAGAAGGAGACCTGCAAAACAGTTTTATGCTCACCAGCTCGGGATGCTTTTGACTATATTTCAAGCGATCAATCCATTATCCTTTTTCTGTCCACGCGTAATTTATAGACAGTTTTGTTTTATTCTGCTAGGAAAATCTACATATGTGAAAAAACGGACAGATTATTTTTGTGTCCGAAATTCACCGGACAAATATCATTGCTTATAGTTTTCCTTTTGCCATTAATAAGAGAATAATTTCTATGCGTGCTTCATGTATTGGGACATCTTCTGACTCCAGGATTTCATAGAATAACAAATGGACTGTTGGGGGATATCTGAAGCTTCTATGAAGAGTTTAATTCACTGAACATTCAGAACAATTGTGGGTGAGAAAAAGAAATATATCTTCCTCAATAAACTTTTCTTTTGAAAAAGGAAATGCAATTTATATCATTTGATTCCTATGCATTATGTCGTTCAGTAATTACAGAGAAAAATGAATTTGTTCTTTTTCTCGTAATCTCTAAGGCTTAGAGACTACATGTTTCTTCAAAATGATCTTTCCTAAGATTTAAAAAAGCAGGTAAATACAAAAATGATGAATTAAAGGAGAGCCAGGGTGACAAATCGAGCTTATGATACCGTTATAATCCTCCTTTTTACAGTAACTAATTCAAATCTTTAGCAGCAACACATTCATTTCCATTTACACTAAAGTGAGAGAGGAAAAACGTGGTTTCTGGAAACACATAAAACAGCATAAGGCTAGTGTAGTATGGGACTCAGCCTGCTCAATGCGTGCGTATTTAAGCAGCGAGAGCTGGTCACTCTCCGGAAGGAACTCAAAACGCATACAATGCTAGATGATAGCCCCAAGTAGTAGGTGCAGCCACAGGAAAAGCATCCAAGTAAAAAAAATCTTCCAAAACGATTTTCAAATTGCTTTAAACTTCTTTTTTGGGACAGTATGATTTTGGTGTGAAGGTAAAGGAATCTGATAAAATGACTCTTTTTCCTTAAAATTATCTTAAAGTAGTATGCAGCCTGAAACTCCCTGGGCACGTCTGCAGCGAGAGGCAGCAGTCCCGAGTGCCCTTTATGCTGTGCCACCAGGCCCGAAATCATGCCAAAGGAACACCTCACACAACGGGTGCCGTGGATACCAGAACTGCTCTTGCTGCCATCACGGATGAATGAGGCACCCGACATTCCAAGAGCCATGCTTTGTCCGAGGCATTTTCAATGCATTATTTACTTGAATCCTCATAATCATTTTGTCAAGGAAGCTGGGTTTAACTCTCCCTATATTACCATGGAGGGTATCACACGCCCAGTAAGCTTAATTCGTTTCCTGAGCTGCCCTTGCATTAAGGAACGGAACTGCGCGATGTGAACCCAGTACTCTCCCTCTCTGTAACCTGTGGTCTTAGCCACTACATGTACTTCACTGCTGTTGAAAAGACATTTTTATATTTGATACTGATCACAATACTCAGGACTGAAAGCATAGTCATGATGACGTTATGGCAGGTTTGTGGACAAAGCCAATGCATATACCCGGTGTCTACAAGTCAAAAAATTACTAATACGAAATCTGTTCAGTGATTCCCTTCTTCAATATGAATTCAGAGGAGAGAGTTTTTGCTGAGATGTCAAATGCAGTCAGTTTGAACAGCAGTTGTACTTACTGCGTTTTTACACCCTACAACTCTATGAAGGAAACCTGCGAAACAGTTTTATGCTCACCAGCTTGGGGTGCTTTTGATTAAATGTCAAGCGTTCAATCCATTCACCTTTTTTGTCCACGCGTAATTTGTACACAGTTTTGTTTTATTCAGCTAGGAAAATCTACATTTTTCAAAAAACGGACAGATGATTTTGGTGTCCAAAATTCACCGGACAAATATCATTGTTTATAATTTTCATTTGGCATTAATAAAAGAATAATTTCTATGTGCGTTTCGTGAATTGGGACGTCTTCTGACTCCAGGGTTTCATAGACTGACAAATGGATTGTTGGGGGAAATCTGAAGCTTGTATTAAAAGTTTAATTCACTGAACATTCAGAACAATTGTGGGTGAGACAAAGAAATATATCTTCCTCAATAAACTTTTCTTTTGAAAAAGGAAAAACAAATTATATCATTTGGATGATATGCTTTATGTCGTTCAGTAATTACACGGAAAAAGGAATTTGTTCTTTTTCTCTTAATCTCTAAGGCTTAGAGAGTACATGTTTCTTGTATATAATCTTTCCTAACATTTAAAGAAGCAGCTAAATAGAAGAATGATGAATGAAAGGAGAGCCATGGTGACAAATCGAGCTTTTGATACCGTTATAATCCTCCTTTTTACAGTAACTAATTCAAATCTTTAGCAGCAACACATTCATTTCCATATATACTAAAATGAGAGAGGGAAAACGTGGTTTCTGGAAACACATAAAACAGCATAAGGCTAGTGTATTATGGGACTCAGCCTGCTTAATGCGTATTTAAGCAGCGAGAGCTGGTCACTCTCCAGAAGGAACTCAAAACGAATACAATGCTACACGACTTTATTGATAGCCCCAAGTAGTATGTCCAGCCCCATGAAAAGCATCCCAGTAAATTAAATCTTCCAAAACAATTTTCAAATTGCTGTAAACTTCTTTTTTGGATAGTATGCCTTTGGTGTGAAGGTTAAGGAAACTGATAAAATGTCTCTTTTTCCTTAAAATTACCTTAAAGTAGTATGCAGCCTGAAACTCTCTGGGCAATTCTGCAGCGAGAGGCAGCAGTTTTGAGTTCCCTTTATGCTCTGGCACCAGGCCCGAAATCATGGCATAGTAACACCTCACACAGCGAGTGCCGTGGATACAAGAACTGCTCTTGCTGTCATCACGGATGACTGATGCACCCGATATTCCAAGCGCCCTGCTTTGTCCGAGGCATTTTCAGTGCATTATTTACTTTAATCCTCATAATCTTTTTGTCAAGGAAGGTGGGTTTTATTCTCCCTATACTACCATGGAGGGAATCACAGGCCCAGTAAGCTTAATTCCTTTCCTGAGCTTCCCTTGCATTAATGAAGGGACGTGCGCGATGTGAACGCAGTACTCTCCCTCTCTGTAAACTGTGGTCTTAGCCACGACATGTACTTCACTGCTGTTGAAAAGACATTTTTATATTTGATACTGATCACAATATTCAGGGCTGAAAGCATTGACAAGATCACGTTAGGGCAGTTTGATGGAAAAAGCCAATGCATATACCCAGTGTCTACCTGTCAAAAAATTACCCATACGAAATCTTTTCAGGGATTCCCTTCTTCAATATGAATTCAGAGGAGAGAGTTTTCGCTGAGATATCAAGTGCAGTAAGTCTGAACAGCAGTTGTACAAACTGCGTTTTTACACCCCTCAACTCTAAGAAGGAGACCTGCAAAACAGTTTTATGCTCACCAGCTCGGGATGCTTTTGACTATATTTCAAGCGATCAATCCATTATCCTTTTTCTATCCACGCGTAATTTATAGACAGTTTTGTTTTATTCTGCTAGGAAAATCTACATATGTGAAAAAACGGACAGATTATTTTTGTGTCCGAAATTCACCGGACAAATATCATTGCTTATAGTTTTCCTTTTGCCATTAATAAGAGAATAATTTCTATGCGTGCTTCATGTATTGGGACATCTTCTGACTCCAGGATTTCATAGAATAACAAATGGACTGTTGGGGGATATCTGAAGCTTCTATGAAGAGTTTAATTCACTGAACATTCAGAACAATTGTGGGTGAGAAAAAGAAATATATCTTCCTCAATAAACTTTTCTTTTGAAAAAGGAAATGCAATTTATATCATTTGATTCCTATGCATTATGTCGTTCAGTAATTACAGAGAAAAATGAATTTGTTCTTTTTCTCGTAATCTCTAAGGCTTAGAGAGTACATGTTTCTTCAAAATGATCTTTCCTAAGATTTAAAAAAGCAGGTAAATACAAAAATGATGAATTAAAGGAGAGCCAGGGTGACAAATCGAGCTTATGATACCGTTATAATCCTCCTTTTTACAGTAACTAATTCAAATCTTTAGCAGCAAAACATTCTTTTTCATTTACACTAAAGTGAGAGAGGAAAAACGTGGTTTCTGGAAACACATAAAACAGCATAAGGCTAGTGTAGTATGGGACTCAGCCTGCTCAATGCGTGCGTATTTAAGCAGCGAGAGCTGGTCACTCTCCGGAAGGAACTCAAAACGAATACAATGCTAGATGACAGCCCCAAGTAGTAGGTGCAGCCACAGGAAAAGCATCCAAGTAAAAAAAATCTTCCAAAACGATTTTCAAATTGCTTTAAACTTCTTTTTTGGGACAGTATGATTTTGGTGTGAAGGTAAAGGAATCTGATAAAATGACTCTTTTTCCTTAAAATTATCTTAAAGTAGTATGCAGCCTGAAAGTCCCTGGGCACGTCTGCAGCGAGAGGCAGCAGTCCCGAGTGCCCTTTATGCTGTGCCACCAGGCCCGAAATCATGGCATAGGAACACCTCACACAACGGGTGCCGTGGATACCAGAACTGCTCTTGCTGCCATCACGGATGAATGAGGCACCCGACATTCCAAGAGCCATGCTTTGTCCGAGGCATTTTCAATTCATTATTTACTTGAATCCTCATAATCATTTTGTCAAGGAAGCTGGGTTTAACACTCCCTATATTACCATGGAGGGTATCACACGCCCAGTAAGCTTAATTCGTTTCCTGAGCTGCCCTTGCATTAAGGAACGGAACTGCGCGATGTGAACCCAGTACTCTCCCTCTCTGTAACCTGTGGTCTTAGCCACTACATGTACTTCACTGCTGTTGAAAAGACATTTTTATATTTGATACTGATCACAATACTCAGGACTGAAAGCATAGTCATGATGACGTTATGGCAGGTTTGTGGACAAAGCCAATGCATATACCCGGTGTCTACAAGTCAAAAAATTACTAATACGAAATCTGTTCAGTGATTCCCTTCTTCAATATGAATTCAGAGGAGAGAGTTTTTGCTGAGATGTCAAATGCAGTCAGTTTGAACAGCAGTTGTACTTACTGCGTTTTTACACCCTACAACTCTATGAAGGAAACCTGCGAAACAGTTTTATGCTCACCAGCTTGGGGTGCTTTTGATTAAATGTCAAGCGTTCAATCCATTCACCTTTTTTGTCCACGCGTAATTTGTACACAGTTTTGTTTTATTCAGCTAGGAAAATCTACATTTTTCAAAAAACGGACAGATGATTTTGGTGTCCAAAATTCACCGGACAAATATCATTGTTTATAATTTTCATTTGGCATTAATAAAAGAATAATTTCTATGTGAGTTTCGTGAATTGGGACGTCTTCTGACTCCAGGGTTTCATAGACTGACAAATGGATTGTTGGGGGAAATCTGAAGCTTGTATTAAAAGTTTAATTCACTGAACATTCAGAACAATTGTGGGTGAGACAAAGAAATATATCTTCCTCAATAAACTTTTCTTTTGAAAAAGGAAAAACAAATTATATCATTTGGATGATATGCTTTATGTCGTTCAGTAATTACACGGAAAAAGGAATTTGTTCTTTTTCTCTTAATCTCTAAGGCTTAGAGAGTACATGTTTCTTGTATATAATCTTTCCTAACATTTAAAGAAGCAGCTAAATAGAAGAATGATGAATGAAAGGAGAGCCATGGTGACAAATCGAGCTTTTGATACCGTTATAATCCTCCTTTTTACAGTAACTAATTCAAATCTTTAGCAGCAACACATTCATTTCCATATATACTAAAATGAGAGAGGGAAAACGTGGTTTCTGGAAACACATAAAACAGCATAAGGCTAGTGTATTATGGGACTCAGCCTGCTTAATGCGTATTTAAGCAGCGAGAGCTGGTCACTCTCCAGAAGGAACTCAAAACGAATACAATGCTACACGACTTTATTGATAGCCCCAAGTAGTATGTCCAGCCCCATGAAAAGCATCCCAGTAAATTAAATCTTCCAAAACAATTTTCAAATTGCTGTAAACTTCTTTTTTGGATAGTATGCCTTTGGTGTGAAGGTTAAGGAAACTGATAAAATGTCTCTTTTTCCTTAAAATTACCTTAAAGTAGTATGCAGCCTGAAACTCTCTGGGCAATTCTGCAGCGAGAGGCAGCAGTTTTGAGTTCCCTTTAAGCTCTGGCACCAGGCCCGAAATCATGGCATAGTAACACCTCACACAGCGAGTGCCGTGGATACAAGAACTGCTCTTGCTGTCATCACTGATGACTGATGCACCCGATATTCCAAGCGCCCTGCTTTGTCCGAGGCATTTTCAGTGCATTATTTACTTTAATCCTCATAATCTTTTTGTCAAGGAAGGTGGGTTTTATTCTCCCTATACTACCATGGAGGGAATCACAGGCCCAGTAAGCTTAATTCCTTTCCTGAGCTTCCCTTGCATTAATGAAGGGACGTGCGCGATGTGAACGCAGTACTCTCCCTCTCTGTAAACTGTGGTCTTAGCCACGACATGTACTTCACTGCTGTTGAAAAGACATTTTTATATTTGATACTGATCACAATATTCAGGGCTGAAAGCATTGACAAGATGACGTTAGGCTAGTTTGATGGAAAAAGCCACTGCATATACCCAGTGTCTACCTGTCAAAAAATTACCCATACGAAATCTTTTCAGTGATTCCCTTCTTCAATATGAATTCAGAGGAGAGAGTTTTCGCTGAGATATCAAGTGCAGTAAGTCTGAACAGCAGTTGTACAAACTGCGTTTTTACACCCCTCAACTCTAAGAAGGAGACCTGCAAAACAGTTTTATGCTCACCAGCTCGGGGTGCTTTTGACTATATTTCAAGCGTTCAATCCATTATCCTTTTTTTGTCCACGCGTAATTTGTAGACAGCTTTTGTTTTATTCAGCTAGGAAAATCTACATTTGTGAAAAAACGGACAGATTATTTTTGTGTCCGAAATTCACCGGACAAATATCATTGCTTATAGTTTTCCTTTTGCCATTAATAAGAGAATAATTTCTATGCGTGCTTCATGTATTGGGACGTCTTCTGACTCCAGGATTTCATAGAATAACAAATGGATTGTTGGGGGATATCTGAAGCTTCTATGAACAGTTTAATTCACTGAACATTCAGAACAATTGTGGGTGAGAAAAAGAAATATATCCTCCTCAATAAACTTTTCTTTTGAAAAAGGAAATGCAATTTATATCATTTGATTCCTATGCATTATGTCGTTCAGTAATTACAGAGAAAAATGAATTTGTTCTTTTTCTCGTAATCTCTAAGGCTTAGAGAGTACATGTTTCTTCAAAATAATCTTTCCTAAGATTTAAAAAAGCAGGTAAATACAAAAATGATGAATTAAAGGAGAGCCAGGGTGACAAATCGAGCTTATGATACCGTTATAATCCTCCTTTATACAGTAACTAATTCAAATCTTTAGCAGCAACACATTCATTTCCATTTACACTAAAGTGAGAGAGGAAAAACGTGGTTTCGGGAAACACATAAAACAGCATAAGGCTAGTGTATTATGGGACTCAGCCTGCTCAATGCGTGCGTATTTAAGCAGCGAGAGCTGGTCACTCTCCGGAAGGAACTCAAAACGAATACAATGCTAGATGATAGCCCCAAGTAGTATGTGCAGCCACAGGAAAAGCATCCAAGTAAAAAAAATCTTCCAAAACAATTTTCAAATTGCTTTAAACTTCTTTTTTGGGACAGTATGATTTTGGTGTGAAGGTAAAGGAATCTGATAAAATGACTCTTTTTCCTTAAAATTATCTTAAAGTAGTATGCAGCCTGAAAGTCCCTGGGCACGTCTGCAGCGAGAGGCAGCAGTCCCGAGTGCCCTATATGCTGTGCCACCAGGCCCGAAATCATGGCATAGGAACACCTCACACAACGGGTGCCGTGGATACCAGAACTGCTCTTGCTGCCATCACGGATGAATGAGGCACCCGACATTCCAAGAGCCATGCTTTGTCCGAGGCATTTTCAATGCATTATTTACTTTAATCCTCATAATCATTTTGTCAAGGAAGGTGGGTTTTCTTCTCCCCATACTACCATGGAGGGAATCACACGCCCAGTAAGCTTAATTCGTTTCCTGAGCTGCCCTTGCATTAAGGAAGGGAAGTGCGCGATGTGAACCC
This sequence comes from Manis javanica, assembly GCF_040802235.1. Classification (NCBI taxonomy): domain Eukaryota; kingdom Metazoa; phylum Chordata; class Mammalia; order Pholidota; family Manidae; genus Manis; species Manis javanica. The sequence goes on along the minus strand of NC_133156.1, from coordinate 30,311,629 downwards.
AGTACTCTCCCTCTCTGTAACCTGTGGTCTTAGCCACTACATGTACTTCATTGCTGTTGAAAAGACATTTTTATATTTGATTCTGATCACAATATTCAGGACTGAAAGCATAGTCATGATGACGTTATGGCAGGTTTGTGGACAAAGCCTATGCATATACCCAGTGTCTACAAGTCAAAAAATTACTAATACGAAATCTGTTCAGTGGTTCCCTTCTTCAATATGAATTCAGAGGAGAGAGTTTTTGCTGAGATGTCAAATGCAGGCAGTTTGAACAGCAGTTGTACTTACTGCGTTTTTACACCCTACAACTCTAAGAAGGAGACCTGCAAAACAGTTTTATGCTCACCAGCTCGGGGTGCTTTTGACTATATTTCAAGCGTTCAATCCATTATCCTTTTTCTGTCCACGCGTAATTTGTACACAGTTTTGTTTTATTCAGCTAGGAAAATCTACATTTGTCAAAAAACGGACAGATGATTTTTGTGTCCGAAATTCACCGGACAAATATCATTGCTTATAGTTTTCCTTTTGCCATTAATAAGAGAATAATTTCCATGCGTGCTTCATGTATTGGGACGTCTTCTGACTCCAGGATTTCATAGAATAACAAATGGACTGTTGGGGGATATCTGAAGCTTCTATGAACAGTTTAATTCACTGAACATTCAGAACAATTGTGGGTGAGAAAAAGAAATATATCCTCCTCAATAAACTTTTCTTTTGAAAAAGGAAATGCAATTTATATCATTTGATTCCTATGCATTATGTCGTTCAGTAATTGCAGAGAAAAATGAATTTGTTCTTTTTCTCGTAATCTCTAAGGCTTAGAGAGTACATGTTTCTTCAAAATAATCTTTCCTAAGATTTAAAAAAGCAGGTAAATACAAAAATGATGAATTAAAGGAGAGCCAGGGTGACAAATCGAGCTTATGATACCGTTATAATCCTCCTTTTTACAGTAACTAATTCAAATCTTTAGCAGCAACACATTCATTTCCATTTACACTAAAGTGAGAGAGGAAAAACGTGGTTTCTGGAAACACATAAAACAGCATAAGGCTAGTGTAGTATGGGACTCAGCCTGCTCAATGCGTGCGTATTTAAGCAGCGAGAGCTGGTCACTCTCCGGAAGGAACTCAAAACGAATACAATGCTAGATGATAGCCCCAAGTAGTATGTGCAGCCACAGGAAAAGCATCCAAGTAAAAAAAATATTCCAAAGCAATTTTCAAATTGCTTTAAACTTCTTTTTTGGGACAGTATGATTTTGGTGTGAGGGTAAAGGAATCTGATAAAATGACTCTTTTTCCTTAAAATTATCTTAAAGTAGTATGCAGCCTGAAACTCCCTGGGCACGTCTGCAGCGGGAGGCAGCAGTCCCGAGTGCCCTTTATGCTGTGCCACCAGGCCCGAAATCATGGCATAGGAACACCTCACACAACGGGTGCCGTGGATACCAGAACTGCTCTTGCTGCCATCACGGATGAATGAGGCACCCGACATTCCAAGAGCCATGCTTTCTCCGAGGCATTTTCAATGCATTATTTACTTGAATCCTCATAATCATTTTGTCAAGGAAGGTGGGTTTTACTCTCCCTATATTACCATGGAGGGTATCACACGCCCAGTAAGCTTAATTCGTTTCCTGAGCTGCCCTTGCATTAAGGAACGGAACTGCGCGATGTGAACCCAGTACTCTCCCTCTCTGTAACCTGTGGTCTTAGCCACTACATGTACTTCACTGCTGTTGAAAAGACATTTTTATATTTGATACTGATCACAATATTCAGGACTGAAAGCATAGTCATGATGACGTTATGGCAGGTTGGTGGACAAAGCCAATGCATATACCCAGTGTCTACAAGTCAAAAAATTACTAATACGAAATCTGTTCAGTGGTTCCCTTCTTCAATATGAATTCAGAGGAGAGAGTTTTTGCTGAGATGTCAAATGCAGTCAGTTTGAACAGCAGTTGTACTTACTGCGTTTTTACACCCTACAACTCTAAGAAGGAAACCTGCAAAACAGTTTTATGCTCACCAGCTTGGGGTGCTTTTGATTAAATTTCAAGCGTTCAATCCATTAAACTTTTTTGTCCACGCGTAATTTGTACACAGTTTTGTTTTATTCAGCTAGGAAAATCTACATTTGTCAAAAAACGGACAGATGATTTTGGTGTCCAAAATTCACCGGACAAATATCATTGTTTATAATTTTCGTTTGGCATTAATAAAAGAATAATTTCCATGTGCGTTTCGTGAATTGGGACGTCTTCTGACTCCAGGGTTTCATAGAATGACAAATGGATAGTTGGGGGAAATCTGAAGCTTGTATTAAGAGTTTAATTCACTGAACATTCAGAACAATTGTGGGTGAGACAAAGAAATATATCTTCCTCAATAAACTTTTCTTTTGAAAAAGGAAAAACAAATTATATCATTTGAATAATATGCTTTATGTCGTTCAGTAATTACACGGAAAAAGGAATTTGTTCTTTTTCTCTTAATCTCTAAGGCTTAGAGAGTACATGTTTCTTGTATATAATCTTTCCTAACATTTAAAGAAGCAGCTAAATAGAAGAATGATGAATGAAAGGAGAGCCACGGTGACAAATCGAGCTTTTGATACCGTTATAATCCTCCTTTTTACAATAACTCATTCAAATCTTTAGCAGCAACACATTCATTTCCATATATACTAAAATGAGAGAGGGAAAACGTGGTTTCTGGAAACATATAAAACAGCATAAGACTAGTGTATTATGGGACTCAGCCTGCTTAATGCGTATTTAAGAAGCGAGACCTGGTCACTCTCCGGAATGAACTCAAAACGAATACAATGCTACACGACTTTATTGATAGCCCAAGTAGTATATCCAGCCACAGGAAAAGCATCCCAGTAATTTAAGTCCTCCAAAACAATTTTCAAATTGCTGTAAACTTCTTTTTTGGATAGTATGCCTTTGGTGTGAAGGTTAAGGAAACTGATAAAACGTCTCTTTTTCATTAAAATTACCTTAAAGTAGTATGCAGCCTGAAACTCTCTGGGCAATTCTGCAGCGAGAGGCAGCAGTCCTGAGTTCCCTTTATGCTCTGGCACCAGGCCCGAAATCATGGCATAGGAACACCTCACACAGCGAGTGCCATGGATACAAGAACTGCTCTTGCTGCCATCACGGATGACTGATGCACCCGATATTCCAAGCGCCCTGCTTTGTCCGAGGCATTTTCAGTGCATTATTTACTTTAATCCTCATAATCATTTTGTCAAGGAAGGTGGGTTTTATTCTCCCCATACTACCATGGAGGGAATCACACGCCCAGTAAGCTTAATTCGTTTCCTGAGCTTCCCTTGCATTAAGGAAGGGAAGTGCGCGATGTGAACCCAGTACTCTCCCTCTCTATAAACTGTGGTCTTAGCCACTACATGTACTTCACTGCTGTTGAAAAGACATTTTTATATTTGATACTGATCACAATATTCAGGGCTGTAAGCATTGACAAGATCACGTTAGGGCAGTTTGATGGAAAAAGCCACTGCATATACCCAGTGTCTACCTGTCAAAAAATTACCCATACGAAATCTTTTCAGTGATTCCCTTCTTCAATATGAATTCAGAGGAGAGATTTTTCGCTGAGATATCAAGTGCAGTAAGTCTGAACAGCAGTTGTACAAACTGCGTTCTTACACCCCTCAACTCTAAGAAGGAGACCTGCAAAACAGTTTTATGCTCACCATCTCGGGGTGCTTTTGACTATATTTCAAGCGTTCAATCCATTATCGTTTTTTTGTCCACGCGTAATTTGTAGACAGTTTTGTTTTATTCAGCTAGGAAAATCTACATTTGTGAGAAAACGGACAGATTATTTTTGTGTCCGAAATTCACCGGTCAAATATCATTGCTTATAGTTTTCCTTTTGCCATTAATAAGAGAATAATTTCCATGCGTGCTTCATGTATTGGGACGTGTTCTGACTCCAGGATTTCATAGAATAACAAATGGACTGTTGGGGGATATCTGAAGCTTCTATGAAGAGTTTAATTCACTGAACTTTCAGAACAATTGTGGGTGAGAAAAAGAAATATATCTTCCTCAATAAACTTTTCTTTTGAAAAAGGAAATGCAATTTATATCATTTGATTCCTAAGCATTATGTCGTTCAGTAATTACAGAGAAAAATGAATTTGTTCTTTTTCTCGTAATCTCTAAGGCTTAGAGAGTACATGTTTCTTCAAAATGATCTTTCCTAAGATTTAAAAAAGCAGGTAAATACAAAAATGATGAATTAAAGGAGAGCCAGGGTGACAAATCGAGCTTATGATACCGTTATAATCCTCCTTTATACAGTAACTAATTCAAATCTTTAGCAGCAACACATTCATTTCCATTTACACTAAAGTGAGAGAGGAAAAACGTGGTTTCTGGAAACACATAAAACAGCATAAGGCTAGTGTATTATGGGACTCAGCCTGCTCAATGCGTGCGTATTTAAGCAGCGAGAGCTGGTCACTCTCCGGAAGGAACTCAAAACGAATACAATGCTAGATGATAGCCCCAAGTAGTATGTGCAGCCACAGGAAAAGCATCCAAGTAAAAAAAATCTTCCAAAACAATTTTCAAATTGCTTTAAACTTCTTTTTTGGGACAGTATGATTTTGGTGTGAAGGTAAAGGAATCTGATAAAATGACTCTTTTTCCTTAAAATTATCTTAAAATAGTATGCAGCCTGAAACTCCCTGGGCACGTCTGCAGCGAGAGGCAGCAGTCCCGAGTGCCCTTTATGCTGTGCCACCAGGCCCGAAATCATGGCATAGGAACACCTCACACAACGGGTGCCGTGGATACCAGAACTGCTCTTGCTGCCATCACGGATGAATGAGGCACCCGACATTCCAAGAGCCATGCTTTGTCCGAGGCATTTTCAATGCATTATTTACTTGAATCCTCATAATCATTTTGTCAAGGAAGGTGGGTTTTACTCTCCCTATATTACCATGGAGGGTATCACACGCCCAGTAAGCTTAATTCGTTTCCTGAGCTGCCCTTGCATTAAGGAACGGAACTGCGCGGTGGAACCCAGTTCTCTCCCTCTCTGTAACCTGTGGTCTTAGCCACTACATGTACTTCACTGCTGTTGAAAAGACATTTTTATATTTGATACTGATCACAATATTCAGGACTGAAAGCATAGTCATGATGACGTTAGGGCAGTTTGATGGAAAAAGCCACTGCATATACCCAGTGTCTACCTGTCAAAAAATTACCCATAAGAAATCTTTTCAGTGATTCCCTTCTTCAATATGAATTCAGAGGAGAGAGTTTTCGCTGAGATATCAAGTGCAGTAAGTCTGAACAGCAGTTGTACAAACTGCGTTTTTACACCCCTCAACTCTAAGAAGGAGACCTGCAAAACAGTTTTATGCTCACCAGCTCTGGGTGCTTTTGACTATATTTCAAGCGTTCAATCCATTATCCTTTTTCTGTCCACGCGTAATTTGTAGACAGCTTTTGTTTTATTCAGCTAGGGAAATCTACATTTCTGAAAAAATGGACAGATTATTTTTGTGTCCGAAATTCACCGGACAAATATCATTGCTTATAGTTTTCCTTTTGCCATTAATAAGAGAATAATTTCCATGCGTGCTTCATGTATTGGGACGTGTTCTGACTCCAGGATTTCATAGAATAACAAATGGATTGTTGGGGGATATCTGAAGCTTCTATGAACAGTTTAATTCACTGAACATTCAGAACAATTGGGGGTGAGAAAAAGAAATATATCTTCCTCAATAAACTTTTCTTTTGAAAAAGGAAATGCAATTTATATCATTTGATTCCTATGCATTATGTCGTTCAGTAATTACAGAGAAAAATGAATTTGTTCTTTTTCTCGTAATCTCTAAGGCTTAGAGAGTACATGTTTCTTCAAAATAATCTTTCCTAAGATTTAAAAAAGCAGGTAAATACAAAAATGATGAATTAAAGGAGAGCCAGTGTGACAAATCGAGCTTATGATACCGTTATAATCCTCCTTTTTACAGTAACTAATTCAAATCTTTAGCAGCAACACATTCATTTCCATTTACACTAAAGTGAGAGAGGAAAAACGTGGTTTCTGGAAACACATAAAACAGCATAAGGCTAGTGTATTATGGGACTCAGCCTGCTCAATGCGTGCGTATTTAAGCAGCGAGAGCTGGTCACTCTCCGGAAGGAACTCAAAACGAATACAATGCTAGATGATAGCCCCAAGTAGTATGTGCAGCCACAGGAAAAGCATCCAAGTAAAAAAAATCTTCCAAAACAATTTTCAAATTGCTTTAAACTTCTTTTTTGGGACAGTATGATTTTGGTGTGAAGGTAAAGGAATCTGATAAAATGACTCTTTTTCCGTAAAATTATCTTAAAGTAGTATGCAGCTTGAAACTCCCTGGGCACGTCTGCAGCGAGAGGCAGCAGTCCCGAGTGCCCTTTATGCTGTGCCACCAGGCCCGAAATCATGGCATAGGAACACCTCACACAACGGGTCCCGTGGATACCAGAACTGCTCTTGCTGCCATCACGGATGAATGAGGCACCCGACATTCCAAGAGCCATGCTTTGTCCGAGGCATTTTCAATGCATTATTTACTTGAATCCTCATAATCATTCTGTCAAGGAAGCTGGGTTTTACTCTCCCTATATTACCATGGAGGGTATCACACGCCCAGTAAGCTTAATTCGTTTCCTGAGCTGCCCTTGCATTAAGGAACGGAACTGCGCGATGTGAACCCAGTACTCTCCCTCTCTGTAACCTGTGGTCTTAGCCACTACATGTACTTCACTGCTGTTGAAAAGACATTTTTATATTTGATACTGATCACAATATTCAGGACTGAAAGCATAGTCATGATGACGTTATGGCAGGTTTGTGGACAAAGCCAATGCATATACCCGGCGTCTACAAGTCAAAAAATTACTAATACGAAATCTGTTCAGTGATTCCCTTCTTCAATATGAATTCAGAGGAGAGAGTTTTTGCTGAGATGTCAAATGCAGGCAGTTTGAACAGCAGTTGTACTTACTGCGTTTTTACACCCTACAACTCTAAGAAGGAAACCTGCAAAACAGTTTTATGCTCACCAGCTTGGGGTGCTTTTGATTAAATTTCAAGCGTTCAATCCATTAACCTTTTTTGTCCACGCGTAATTTGTACACAGTTTTGTTTTATTCAGCTAGGAAAATCTACATTTGTCAAAAAACGGACAGATGATTTTGGTGTCCAAAATTCACCGGACAAATATCATTGTTTATAATTTTCATTTGGCATTAATAAAAGAATAATTTCTATGTGCGTTTCGTGAATTGGGACGTCTTCTGACTCCAGGGTTTCATAGAATGACAAATGGATTGTTGGGGGAAATCTGAAGCTTGTATTAAAAGTTTAATTCACTGAACATTCAGAACAATTGTGGGTGAGACAAAGAAATATATCTTCCTCAATAAACTTTTCTTTTGAAAAAGGAAAAACAAATTACATCATTTCAATAATATGCTTTATGTCGTTCAGTAATTACACGGAAAAAGGAATTTGTTCTTTTTCTCTTAATCTCTAAGGCTTAGAGAGTACATGTTTCTTGTATATAATCTTTCCTAACATTTAAAGAAGCAGCTAAATAGAAGAATGATGAATGAAAGGAGAGCCATGGTGACAAATCGAGCTTTTGATACCGTTATAATCCTCCTTTTTACAGCAACTCATTCAAATCTTTAGCAGCAACACATTCATTTCCATATATACTAAAATGAGAGAGGGAAAACGTGGTTTCTGGAAACATATAAAACAGCATAAGACTAGTGTATTATGGGACTCAGCCTGCTTAATGCGTATTTAAGAAGCGAGACCTGGTCACTCTCCGGAATGAACTCAAAACGAATACAATGCTACACGACTTTATTGATAGCCCCAAGTAGTATATCCAGCCACAGGAAAAGCATCCCAGTAATTTAAATCCTCCAAAACAATTTTCAAATTGCTGTAAACTTCTTTTTTGGATATTATGCCTTTGGTGTGAAGGATAAGGAAACTGATAAAACGTCTCTTTTTCCTTAAAATTACCTTAAAGTAGTATGCAGCCTGAAACTCTCTGGGCAATTCTGCAGCGAGAGGCAGCAGTCCTGAGTTCCCTTTATGCTCTGGCACCAGGCCCGAAATCATGGCATAGGAACACCTCACACAGCGAGTGCCATGGATAGAAGAACTGCTCTTGCTGCCATCACGGATGACTGATGCACCCGATATTCCAAGCGCCCTGCTTTGTCCGAGGCATTTTCAGTGCATTATTTACTTTAATCCTCATAATCATTTTGTCAAGGAAGGTGGGTTTTATTCTCCCCATACTACCATGGAGGGAATCACACGCCCAGTAAGCTTAATTCGTTTCCTGAGCTTCCCTTGCATTAAGGAAGGGAAGTGCGCGATGTGAACCCGGTACTCTCCCTCTCTGTAAACTGTGGTCTTAGCCACTACATGTACTTCACTGCTGTTGAAAAGACATTTTTATATTTGATACTGATCACAATATTCAGGGCTGTAAGCATTGACAAGATCACGTTAGGGCAGTTTGATGGAAAAAGCCACTGCATATACCCAGTGTCTACCTGTCAAAAAATTACCCATACGAAATCTTTTCAGTGATTCCCTTCTTCAATATGAATTCAGAGGAGAGATTTTTCGCTGAGATATCAAGTGCAGTAAGTCTGAACAGCAGTTGTACAAACTGCCTTCTTACACCCCTCAACTCTAAGAAGGAGACCTGCAAAACAGTTTTATGCTCACCATCTCGGGGTGCTTTTGACTATATTTCAAGCGTTCAATCCATTATCGTTTTTTTGTCCACGCGTAATTTGTAGACAGTTTTGTTTTATTCAGCTAGGAAAATCTACATTTGTGAGAAAACGGACAGATTATTTTTGTGTCCGAAATTCACCGGTCAAATATCATTGCTTATAGTTTTCCTTTTGCCATTAATAAGAGAGTAATTTCCATGCGTGCTTCATGTATTGGGACGTGTTCTGACTCCAGGATTTCATAGAATAACAAATGGACTGTTGGGGGATATCTGAAGCTTCTATGAAGAGTTTAATTCACTGAACTTTCAGAACAATTGTGGGTGAGAAAAAGAAATATATCTTCCTCAATAAACTTTTCTTTTGAAAAAGGAAATGCAATTTATATCATTTGATTCCTAAGCATTATGTCGTTCAGTAATTACAGAGAAAAATGAATTTGTTCTTTTTCTCGTAATCTCTAAGGCTTAGAGAGTACATGTTTCTTCAAAATGATCTTTCCTAAGATTTAAAAAAGCAGCTAAATACAAAAATGATGAATTAAAGGAGAGCCAGGGTGACAAATCGAGCTTATGATACCGTTATAATCCTCCTTTATACAGTAACTAATTCAAATCTTTAGCAGCAACACATTCATTTCCATTTACACTAAAGTGAGAGAGGAAAAACGTGGTTTCTGGAAACACATAAAACAGCATAAGGCTAGTGTATTATGGGACTCAGCCTGCTCAATGCGTGCGTATTTAAGCAGCGAGAGCTGGTCACTCTCCGGAAGGAACTCAAAACGAATACAATGCTAGATGATAGCCCCAAGTAGTATGTGCAGCCACAGGAAAAGCATCCAAGTAAAAAAAATCTTCCAAAACAATTTTCAAATTGCTTTAAACTTCTTTTTTGGGACAGTATGATTTTGGTGTGAAGGTAAAGGAATCTGATAAAATGACTCTTTTTCCTTAAAATTATCTTAAAATAGTATGCAGCCTGAAACTCCCTGGGCACGTCTGCAGCGAGAGGCAGCAGTCCCGAGTGCCCTTTATGCTGTGCCACCAGGCCCGAAATCATGGCATAGGAACACCTCACACAACGGGTGCCGTGGATACCAGAACTGCTCTTGCTGCCATCACGGATGAATGAGGCACCCGACATTCCAAGAGCCATGCTTTGTCCGAGGCATTTTCAATGCATTATTTACTTGAATCCTCATAATCATTTTGTGAAGGAAGGTGGGTTTTACTCTCCCTATATTACCATGGAGGGTATCACACGCCCAGTAAGCTTAATTCGTTTCCTGAGCTGCCCTTGCATTAAGGAACGGAACTGCGCGGTGGAACCCAGTACTCTCCCTCTCTGTAACCTGTGGTCTTAGCCACTACATGTACTTCACTGCTGTTGAAAAGACATTTTTATATTTGATACTGATCACAATATTCAGGACTGAAAGCATAGTCATGATGACGTTATGGCAGGTTTGTGGACAAAGCCAATGCATATACCCAGTGTCTACAAGTCAAAAAATTACTAATACGAAATCTGTTCAGTGGTTCCCTTCTTCAATATGAATTCAGAGGAGAGAGTTTTTGCTGAGATGTCAAATGCAGTCAGTTTGAACAGCAGTTGTACTTACTGCGTTTTTACACCCTACAACTCTAAGAAGGAAACCTGCAAAACAGTTTTATGCTCACCAGCTTGGGGTGCTTTTGATTAAATTTCAAGCGTTCAATCCATTCACCTTTTTTGTCCACGCGTAATTTGTACACAGTTTTGTTTTATTCAGCTAGGAAAATCTACATTTGTCAAAAAACGGAAAGATGATTTTGGTGTCCAAAATTCACCGGACAAATATCATTGTTTATAATTTTCGATTGGCATTAATAAAAGAATAATTTCTATGTGCGTTTCGTGAATTGGGACGTCTTCTGACTCCAGGGTTTCATAGAATGACAAATGGATTGTTGGGGGAAATCTGAAGCTTGTATTAAAAGTTTAATTCACTGAACATTCAGAACAATTGTGGGTGAGACAAAGAAATATATCTTCCTCAATAAACTTTTCTTTTGAAAAAGGAAAAACAAATTATATCATTTGAATAATATGCATTATGTCGTTCAGTAATTACACGGAAAAAGGAATTTGTTCTTTTTCTCTTAATCTCTAAGGCTTAGAGAGTACATGTTTCTTGTATATAATCTTCCCTAACATTTAAAGAAGCAGCTAAATAGAAGAATGATGAATGAAAGGAGAGCCATGGTGACAAATCGAGCTTTTGATACCGTTATAATCCTCCTTTTTACAGAAACTAATTCAAATCTTTAGCAGCAACACATTCATTTCCATATATACTAAAATGAGAGAGGGGAAAACGTGGTTTCTGGAAGCACATAAAACAGCATAAGGCTAGTGTATTATGGGACTCAGCCTGCTTAATGCGTATTTAAGCAGCGAGAGCTGGTCACTCTCCGGAAGGAACTCAAAACGAATACAATGCTACACGACTTTATTGATAGCCCCATGTAGTATGTCCAGCCACAGGAAAAGCATCCCAGTAAATTAAATCTTCCAAAACAATTTTCAAATTGCTGTAAACTTCTTTTTTGGATATTATGCCTTTGGTGTGAAGGTTAAGGAAACTGATAAAATGTCTCTTTTTCCTTAAAATTACCTTAAAGTAGTATGCAGCCTGAAACTCTCTGGGCAATTCTGCAGCGAGAGGCAGCAGTGCTGAGTTCCCTTTATGCTCTGGCACCAGGCCCGAAATCATGGCATAGGAACACCTCACACAGCGAGTGCCATGGATAGAAGAACTGCTCTTGCTGCCATCACGGATGACTGATGCACCCGATATTCCAAGCGCCCTGCTTTGTCCGAGGCATTTTCAGTGCATTATTTACTTTAATCCTCATAATCATTTTGTCAAGGAAGGTGGGTTTTATTCTCCCCATACTACCATGGAGGGAATCACACGCCCAGTAAGCTTAATTCGTTTCCTGAGCTTCCCTTGCATTAAGGAAGGGAAGTGCGCGATGTGAACCCGGTACTCTCCCTCTCTATAAACTGTGGTCTTAGCCACTACATGTACTTCACTGCTGTTGAAAAGACATTTTTATATTTGATACTGATCACAATATTCAGGGCTGTAAGCATTGACAAGATCACGTTAGGGCAGTTTGATGGAAAAAGCCACTGCATATACCCAGTGTCTACCTGTCAAAAAATTACCCATACGAAATCTTTTCAGTGATTCCCTTCTTCAATATGAATTCAGAGGAGAGATTTTTCGCTGAGATATCAAGTGCAGTAAGTCTGAACAGCAGTTGTACAAACTGCCTTCTTACACCCCTCAACTCTAAGAAGGAGACCTGCAAAACAGTTTTATGCTCACCATCTCGGGGTGCTTTTGACTATATTTCAAGCGTTCAATCCATTATCCTTTTTTTGTCCACGAGTAATTTGTAGACAGTTTTGTTTTATTCAGCTAGGAAAATCTACATTTGTGAAAAAACGGACAGATTATTTTTGTGTCCGAAATTCACCGGACAAATATCATTGCTTATAGTTTTCCTTTTGCCATTAATAAGAGAATAATTTCTATGCGTGCTTCATGTATTGGGACGTCTTCTGACTCCAGGATTTCATAGAATAACAAATGGATTGTTGGGGGATATCTGAAGCTTCTGTGAACAGTTTAATTCACTGAACATTCAGAACAATTGTGGGTGAGAAAAAGAAATATATCTTCCTCAATAAACTTTTCTTTTGAAAAAGGAAATGCAATTTATATCATTTGATTCCTATGCATTATGTCGTTAGGTAATTACAGAGAAAAATGGATTTGTTCTTTTTCTCGTAATCTCTAAGGCATAGAGAGAACATGTTTCTTCAAAATGATCTTTCCTAAGATTTAAAAAAGCAGGTAAATACAAAAATGATGAATTAAAGGAGAGCCAGGGTTACAAATCGAGCTTATGATACCGTTATAATCCTCCTTTTTACAGTAACTAATTCAAATCTTTAGCAGCAACACATTCATTTCCATTTACACTAAAGTGAGAGAGGAAAAACGTGGTTTCTGGAAACACATAAAACAGCATAAGGCTAGTGTAGTATGGGACTCAGCCTGCTCAATGCGTCCGTATTTAAGCAGCGAGAGCTGGTCACTCTCCGGAAGGAACTCAAAACGAATACAATGCTAGATGATAGCCCCAAGTAGTATGTGCAGCCACAGGAAAAGCATCCAAGTAAAAAAAATCTTCCAAAACAATTTTCAAATTGCTTTAAACTTCTTTTTTGGGACAGTATGATTTTGGTGTGAAGGTAAAGGAATCTGATAAAATGACTCTTTTTCCTTAAAATTATCTTAAAGTAGTATGCAGCCTGAAACTCCCTGGGCACGTCTGCAGCGAGAGGCAGCAGTCCCGAGTGCCCTTTATGCTGTGCCACCAGGCCCGAAATCATGGCATAGGAACACCTCACACAACGGGTGCCGTGGATACCAGAACTGCTCTTGCTGCCATCACGGATGAATGAGGCACCCGACATTCCAAGAGCCATGCTTTGTCCGAGGCATTTTCAGTCCATTATTTACTTGAATCCTCATAATCATTTTTTCAAGGAAGCTGGGTTTTACTCTCCCTATATTACCATGGAGGGTATCACACACCCAGTAAGCTTAATTCGTTTCCTGAGCTGCCCTTGCATTAAGGAACGGAACTGCGCGATGTGAACCCAGTACTCTCCCTCTCTGTAACCTGTGGTCTTAGCCACTACATGTACTTCACTGCTGTTGAAAAGACATTTTTATATTTGATACTGATCACAATATTCAGGACTGAAAGCATAGTCATGATGACGTTATGGCAGGTTTGTGGACAAAGCCAATGCATATACCCAGTGTCTACAAGTCAAAAAATTACTAATACGAAATCTGTTCAGTGGTTCCCTTCTTCAATATGAATTCAGAGGAGAGAGTTTTTGCTGAGATGTCAAATGCAGTCAGTTTGAACAGCAGTTGTACTTACTGCGTTTTTACACCCTACAACTCTAAGAAGGAAACCTGCAAAACAGTTTTATGCTCACCAGCTTGGGGTGCTTTTGATTAAATTTCAAGCGTTCAATCCATTAACCTTTTTTGTCCACGCGTAATTTGTACACAGTTTTGTTTTATTCAGCTAGGAAAATCTACATTTGTCAAAAAACGGAAAGATGATTTTGGTGTCCAAAATTCACCGGACAAATATCATTGTTTATAATTTTCGATTGGCATTAATAAAAGAATAATTTCTATGTGCGTTTCGTGAATTGGGACATCTTCTGACTCCAGGGTTTCATAGAATGACAAATGGATTGTTGGGGGAAATCTGAAGCTTGTATTAAAAGTTTAATTCACTGAACATTCAGAACAATTGTGGGTGAGACAAAGAAATATATCTTCCTCAATAAACTTTTCTTTTGAAAAAGGAAAAACAAATTATATCATTTGAATAATATGCTTTATGTCGTTCAGTAATTACACGGAAAAAGGAATTTGTTCTTTTTCTCTTAATCTCTAAGGCTTAGAGAGTACATGTTTCTTGTATATAATCTTCCCTAACATTTAAAGAAGCAGCTAAATAGAAGAATGATGAATGAAAGGAGAGCCATGGTGACAAATCGAGCATTTGATACCGTTATAATCCTCCTTTTTACAGAAACTAATTCAAATCTTTAGCAGCAACACATTCATTTCCATATATACTAAAATGAGAGAGGGGAAAACGTGGTTTCTGGAAACACATAAAACAGCATAAGGCTAGTGTATTATGGGACTCAGCCTGCTTAATGCGTATTTAAGCAGCGAGAGCTGGTCACACTCCGGAAGGAACTCAAAACGAATACAATGCTACACGACTTTATTGATAGCCCCAAGTAGTATGTCCAGCCACAGGAAAAGCATCCCAGTAAATTAAATCTTCCAAAACAATTTTCAAATTGCTGTAAACTTCTTTTTTGGATATTATGCCTTTGGTGTGAAGGTTAAGGAAACTGATAAAACGTCTCTTTTTCCTTAAAATTACCTTAAACTAGTATGCAGCCTGAAACTCTCTGGGCAATTCTGCAGCGAGAGGCAGCAGTCCTGAGTTCCCTTTATGCTCTGGCACCAGGCCCGAAATCATGGCATAGGAACACCTCACACAGCGAGTGCCATGGATACAAGAACTGCTCTTGCTGCCATCACGGATGACTGATGCACCCGATATTCCAAGCGCCCTGCTTTGTCCGAGGCATTTTCAGTGCATTATTTACTTTAATCCTCATAATCATTTTGTCAAGGAAGGTGGGTTTTATTCTCCCCATACTACCATGGAGGGAATCACACGCCCAGTAAGCTTAATTCGTTTCCTGAGCTTCCCTTGCATTAAGGAAGGGAAGTGCGCGATGTGAACCCGGTACTCTCCCTCTCTGTAAACTGTGGTCTTAGCCACTACATGTACTTCACTGCTGTTGAAAAGACATTTTTATATTTGATACTGATCACAATATTCAGGGCTGTAAGCATTGACAAGATCACGTTAGGGCAGTTTGATGGAAAAAGCCACTGCATATACCCAGTGTCTACCTGTCAAAAAATTACCCATACGAAATCTTTTCAGTGATTCCCTTCTTCAATATGAATTCAGAGGAGAGATTTTTCGCTGAGATATCAAGTGCAGTAAGTCTGAACAGCAGTTGTACAAACTGCCTTCTTACACCCCTCAACTCTAAGAAGGAGACCTGCAAAACAGTTTTATGCTCACCATCTCGGGGTGCTTTTGACTATATTTCAAGCGTTCAATCCATTATCCTTTTTTTGTCCACGAGTAATTTGTAGACAGTTTTGTTTTATTCAGCTAGGAAAATCTACATTTGTGAAAAAACGGACAGATTATTTTTGTGTCCGAAATTCACCGGACAAATATCATTGCTTATAGTTTTCCTTTTGCCATTAATAAGAGAATAATTTCTATGCGTGCTTCATGTATTGGGACGTCTTCTGACTCCAGGATTTCATAGAATAACAAATGGATTGTTGGGGGATATCTGA
Organism: Manis javanica; assembly: GCF_040802235.1. NCBI lineage: Eukaryota > Metazoa > Chordata > Mammalia > Pholidota > Manidae > Manis > Manis javanica. The sequence goes on along the minus strand of NC_133156.1, from coordinate 30,295,739 downwards.
AGCTTCTGTGAACAGTTTAATTCACTGAACATTCAGAACAATTGTGGGTGAGAAAAAGAAATATATCTTCCTCAATAAACTTTTCTTTTGAAAAAGGAAATGCAATTTATATCATTTGATTCCTATGCATTATGTCGTTAGGTAATTACAGAGAAAAATGGATTTGTTCTTTTTCTCGTAATCTCTAAGGCTTAGAGAGTACATGTTTCTTCAAAATGATCTTTCCTAAGATTTAAAAAAGCAGGTAAATACAAAAATGATGAATTAAAGGAGAGCCAGGGTTACAAATCGAGCTTATGATACCGTTATAATCCTCCTTTTTACAGTAACTAATTCAAATCTTTAGCAGCAACACATTCATTTCCATTTACACTAAAGTGAGAGAGGAAAAACGTGGTTTCTGGAAACACATAAAACAGCATAAGGCTAGTGTAGTATGGGACTCAGCCTGCTCAATGCGTCCGTATTTAAGCAGCGAGAGCTGGTCACTCTCCGGAAGGAACTCAAAACGAATACAATGCTAGATGATAGCCCCAAGTAGTATGTGCAGCCACAGGAAAAGCATCCAAGTAAAAAAAATCTTCCAAAACAATTTTCAAATTGCTTTAAACTTCTTTTTTGGGACAGTATGATTTTGGTGTGAAGGTAAAGGAATCTGATAAAATGACTCTTTTTTCTTAAAATTATCTTAAAGTAGTATGCAGCCTGAAACTCCCTGGGCACGTCTGCAGCGAGAGGCAGCAGTCCCGAGTGCCCTTTATGCTGTGCCACCAGGCCCGAAATCATGGCATAGGAACACCTCACACAACGGGTGCCGTGGATACCAGAACTGCTCTTGCTGCCATCACGGATGAATGAGGCACCCGACATTCCAAGAGCCATGCTTTGTCCGAGGCATTTTCAGTCCATTATTTACTTGAATCCTCATAATCATTTTTTCAAGGAAGCTGGGTTTTACTCTCCCTATATTACCATGGAGGGTATCAAACACCCAGTAAGCTTAATTCGTTTCCTGAGCTGCCCTTGCATTAAGGAACGGAACTGCGCGATGTGAACCCAGTACTCTCCCTCTCTGTAACCTGTGGTCTTAGCCACTACATGTACTTCACTGCTGTTGAAAAGACATTTTTATATTTGATACTGATCACAATATTCAGGACTGAAAGCAGAGTCATGATGACGTTATGGCAGGTTTGTGGACAAAGCCAATGCATATACCCCGAGTCTACAAGTCAAAAAATTACCAATACGAAATCTGTTCAGTGATTCCCTTCTTCAATATGAATTCAGAGGAGAGAGTTTTTGCTGAGATGTCAAATGCAGTCAGTTTGAACAGCAGTTGTACTTACTGCGTTTTTACACCCTACAACTCTAAGAAGGAAACCTGCAAAACAGTTTTATGCTCACCAGCTTGGGGTGCTTTTGATTAAATTTCAAGCGTTCAATCCATTAACCTTTTTTGTCCACGCGTAATTTGTACACAGTTTTGTTTTATTCAGCTAGGAAAATCTACATTTGTCAAAAAACGGACAGATGATTTTGGTGTCCAAAATTCACCGGACAAATATCATTGTTTATAATTTTCATTTGGCATTAATAAAAGAATAATTTCTATGTGCGTTTCGTGAATTGGGACGTCTTCTGACTCCAGGGTTTCATAGAATGACAAATGGATTGTTGGGGGAAATCTGAAGCTTGTATTAAAAGTTTAATTCACTGAACATTCAGAACAATTGTGGGTGAGACAAAGAAATATATCTTCCTCAATAAACTTTTCTTTTGAAAAAGGAAAAACAAATTATATCATTTGAATAATATGCTTTATGTCGTTCAGTAATTACACGGAAAAAGGAATTTGTTCTTTTTCTCTTAATCTCTAAGGCTTAGAGAGTACATGTTTCTTGTATATAATCTTTCCTAACATTTAAAGAGGCAGCTAAATAGAAGAATGATGAATGAAAGGAGAGCCATGGTGACAAATCGAGCTTTTGATACCGTTATAATCCTCCTTTTTACAGTAACTCATTCAAATCTTTAGCAGCAACACATTCATTTCCATATATACTAAAATGAGAGAGGGAAAACGTGGTTTCTGGAAACACATAAAACAGCATAAGGCTAGTGTATTATGGGACTCAGCCTGCTTAATGCGTATTTAAGCAGCGAGACCTGGTCACTCTCCGGAAGGAACTCAAAACGAATACAATGCTACACGACTTTATTGATAGCCCCAAGTAGTATGTCCAGCCACAGGAAAAGCAACCCAGTAATTTAAATCCTCCAAAACAATTTTCAAATTGCTGTAAACTTCTTTTTTGGATAGTATGCCTTTGGTGTGAAGGTTAAAGAAACTGATAAAACGTCTCTTTTTCCTTAAAATTACCTTAAAGTAGTATG